>NC_050189.1:24994143-25076643 GCF_008315115.2 Sander lucioperca | reverse complement strand
TCGTGTGAACATTCCCCTGCTTGTCAGCTTAATTTCTCAGCCTTTTACTCATTTTCTTCTCAAAACTCTGGCGTGACAGTGGGTATCCATTTTGTTTGAAGGTGAACCACCAAAGTCAACACGGAGGGGATGCGAGCGGCTCGATCGTTGGCCAGTCGACACAGACAGCGGGCAAAGAAGGTTTTTGTCAGAAGGGTTCAGCCCATTTGAACCTAAGCACCCAGCCAGTTATGTTACCTTTACTGGCCTGTGGTGCTTTAGGTCATCCTCGAATTCAAGAAGCACGAGAAGTCAAACGAGGGTTTATCAGAGCTTTTTTTTTAACTTAACTGCCTGCTGCGGCTTTAAATGACATTCATGAGAGCTCTGAGTGAATCAAAAGGGTAAAGTTGCAAGCAGTAAAGCCAAAACACAATGTTATCAAAACTAAACAAATCAATTGGCAAAACTATTAAGAAGCGATACTATAAACTGAATTTTCCAGAAAGTTCACAACTTGCAGCGTTGTTTAACTTCCACTTTTGTTACCACTTTGTTTCAAGGTAATAAAACTGTCTGACACTGCACAGATTTCCACTCTAAATGACTCACAAGCTGAACTTACAAGCTTGAAAGCTGCAAACCCCACTCAACTGATAAAGTCATGAAATTGAATATCAAACATGTCCAGCTATGTGTCACACTTATGTGTAGCTGATGTTCTGTTAACCAGTGTCTGCAGACAAAACGCTGCTTCCTGCCTAGTTCTAGGAGAACGAAAGCAGGAGGAGAAGAAAATCACGTTGCTATCAGCTTGACGAGCAGAGAGGCTGCAGACACAAGCTGACATTTCAATGGATGCAACCTTGATTCTCCGTCTAACTCAGTCTTAAATGTTGAGTAGAGAATATAACAAGTATCTGATTCCAGCTAAAAAGACACACTAGAAGGCAACACATTTTGCATGCTGTGCCTATCATCCATGTAAAAATCACCCTTAATTCAAGAATGCTGAGTAATTCTCCCCACATATTTCACTCACTTTGACCGCACAACTGTTGGAACAAGTTAAGTGTTAACTTAACTGACAATGGCTTGTTTGGGGAAAAATGTATTGAGTATTTTTGGATGAGATCAGTACAGTAACACCTTACAACTGAATCTTTCCATTTCCGCTGAACAGCCGTGCCCTCGCAGTATACATAAACTGACCGTAGTAGATCGCAGGAGAAGCTACTTTTGGCTTTGCTGTTGCTTTGGAAAATTATTTTTCCTGAGATAACCGAGTGCTTGTGAGCTGGGCCAACAGGGAGCCCTAATGCATCAACAAACACATGATATGCTGTTCCACTGTCGCTGGGCCTATATGGGATGACCTGCCACGCTCTTGAATACAATGAACAAACACAAGTTCCTGGAGCACAAGTATACATGCAAGCAGAAAATTGAATAGAATTATAAGAATGCAACAGAAACATCAGGAAATCCATTTAGGAATATCACTATAGACACGGAGAGTAAACGCTACATTATTTACGTGATACACACACACACACACACACACACAGGGCATAAAGTTAGACAAACAGTTAGTGGACTCACACATGTTGTCAGATAAATCTCCCATGGCGTGTTTAAGAGTTCAAATGGCGCCTCCGATCTGTCTCTTTAATACAAAGGGAATGTGAAGGACGAAATGTGCCAACTCACCCACTCACCCACCAGGCACTCCCTCCCTTCAAATGCCACTTTGGCTATGTCCCAGATGTCAGAGACATCATTCATCAATGTTCTCGACGTGCAATCATTGTCGCAAGTCTTAGGAATCATCCACCATTATTGGCGTCAACTACCGAGGCTCAAGACACACATTTTTTGTGTGTCTATCTTGCTGAGATGCATTTTTAGGGCTATGTAATTAAGATCTTGATAGCAGATTGACCTTTGCTAAGAGATCTTTTTCTGCTCCTTTAGTTCGTAGAGCATCTTTCAGGGTCGTTGTCCATCAATCTTCTGGGATAATTGCACCGTCTGGAACCTCTGCATATTGACAAGACAATGGGCGGACAACATTAAGCTGTCACATTATGTTGACTGTGTCATCGTAAACCGGTGGGGAAATACATTCCCGTCTCTGATCTTCTGTGTGTGTCTCAGCTATGGTTCCCTGGGGTGATTGTCATATTTAGAGGACCCTAGACAAATCACTGGGTTTCCCCAGCCCGTCTGTCAGAGCGATGATGTTGTGGTTTGTTAGGCTGCAGGAGAATGTCGAGCCAAGTGGGGATGTCTGGGACCGTCTGCCAAATGGAGACTTGGGCCCTTTTTAAAAGTGAATCATGTTATTGTTAGCATTTGTTCTGGTGCTGTAGGACAATCTGAACCTGACTGTTCACAAAAAATGACAATTTACTGGCCAAAGATGCCTGTATATGAAGGATTGTTACCCCAACTGAAATAGCTTTGTGATGCATATCTAAGACTCTATTACAAATTAATTATAAAACGTGTAAAATTGCTCTTTTAAAAAATATCAGGTAAGAATATGCAGATTGATAATCAATTTAAATAATTAGGAATTTTATTTTTTGTGTTCTCCTTGCATACATACAAGACACGTGTAAGTGCAGAGGCTCTTATATTGTAAGTTAACAAAAAATAACATTAAGATGAATAAAAAAATGAGAGAAGCAAACACTTAATGTAATACTCTTAATTATAGGTTTACCAGCCTAAAACTTGATAACCATACCAATTCTCAAGAAAACCACTAGGGGCCAAAATTTGGGTTCTATAATTTATAAAAATTATGGCTACAGCTCCTGAGTGTCACAAGCTGCGTCGAAAGTAGGCAAGGTAGGGACCCAAATGCAGTTCAAGAGTTTTATTTTAAAGCAGGCAACACTTACTGGGAGCAATAATCCAGAACACAAGGCAATCCAAGACAGGGAACTCAAACAGGACAGAACACACAGCGAAAATAACGAGACGATCCGACAAGGGAAAACAGAGAGGCTAAATACAAAAGGTAATGAGGGAACGAGAGGCAGGTGACACAACAGGTGGAACAAATCAAAAAAGGCGGGAAACAAACAAAGACAGGAAGAAAGCTAGACAAGAGAGACAAGACAGACTACAAAATAAAACAGGAAACCAAGCAAAACGGAGAAACAAGACTAGATCCCAGATGTCCCAAAAACAAAACAGGCAGAAACAACCCAGGGAGGGCGGAGGGGGCCCGGAGGAGGGACGACCCCAGAAACAAAATAAATCAACCCCCGAAGGGCGAAGGAGAGTCCAGGGAAGGCAGAAGGCCACTGGGGACCAGGGAACAGAAAGTCACTGGGGTACAGGGAACAGAGAGTCACTGGCGGCAAGTGCCCTGGGGCACAGGGAACAAAGAGAGACCGTCAACAGGGGCAGAGAGGCCTCAGCAACAGGGGCAGAGAGGCCTCGGCAACAGGGGGCAGAGAGGCCTCGGCAACAGGGGGCAGAGAGGCCTCGGCAACAGGGGGCAGAGAGCAGCAACGAAGGCAGAAGCCTTCAGGCGGCCGAACAGGTTGGCGAAGGTAGAGTCCCTCAGGCGGCCAAGCAGGACGGCGAGGACTCCGAGGCGGCCGTCGACGAGGGTAAAACCCCTCTGGAGGGCAGCGGCGAAGACCAATCCCCTCAGGAGGCCGTCCGCGACGGCGAAACCCATCAGAAGGCCGGCGGCGAAGGCGAATCCCTTCTGAAGACTGGCGGCGAAGGCGAATCCCTTCTGAAGACTGGCGGCGAAGGCGAATCCCTTCTGAAGACTGGCGGCGAAGGCGAATCCCTTCTGGTGGCCAGGTAGGCTCAGCAGATGAAGGGGCAGCTGGGCTGAAGACAGACGACGGGTCAGCTGGGCTGGAGACAGGCGACGGGTCAGCTGGGCTGGAGACAGGCGACGGGTCAGCTGGGCTGGAGACAGGCGACAAGGTAACATGATCAGTAACAGACAAGGCAACAGGATCAGGAGTCGGCAACTCTGCCGACAGGGTAACTGGAGCATTAGTCGGCCGGACCACCGACAAAACACGGGGAGCAGGAGTCGGCCGGACTGCCGACAATACACGGGGAGCAGGAGTCGGCCTGACCGCCGACAGGACACGAGGGGCAGGAGTCGGCCTGACCGTCGACAGGACACGAGGGGCCGGAGTTGGCCTGACCGTCGACAGGACACAAGGGGCCGGAGTCGGCCTGACCGCCACAGGCAAAGTCTCATGGGGGCAGAACAAAGGCAAAGTCACTAGGGAGGTCTCTGGGACTCCAGAGACCAACAAAGCCTCAGGGGCAGTCTCTGGGACGCCGGAGACCGGCAAGGCCTCTGGCTTGCCCGTAGACGTGGACTCTGGGAGAGCTGTCGACATGGACTCTGGAAGAGCTGTCGACGTAGACTCTGGGAGAGTGGTCATCGAAGACTCTGGGAGACTGGAAGACTCTAGCAGAGCGGTCATCGAAGAGTCTGGACGACTGGAAGACTCTAGCAGAGCGGTCATCGGAGACTGGAAGACTCTAGCAGAGCGGTCAACGGAGACTCTGGACGGCTGCACGTCAGCGGCGGTTCTGGGGGGCTGCACGTCAGCGGCGGTTCTGGAAGGCTGCACGTCAGCAGAGATTCTGGAAGGCTGCACGTCAGCGGAGATTCTGGAAGGCTGCACGTCAGCGGAGATTCTGGAAGGCTGCACGTCAGCGGAGATTCTGGAAGGCTGCACGTCAGCGGAGGTTCTGGAGGGCTGCTAACCAGCCGGGGATCAAGGGAGCTGCTAGCCAGCCAGGGACCTGTGAGGCTGCTAGCCAGCCAGGAGTCAGGGAAGATGCTAGCCAGCCGAAGCTCGGGGCGGCTGCTAACCAGCCGGGATTCTGGGAAGCTGCTAGCCAGCCGGGAATCAGGAAAGCTGCTAGTCAGCTGGGGATAAGGAAGGCAGCTAATCAGCCGGGAATTTGGAGGACTGCTAGCCAGCCGGGGATCAGGAAGGCTGCTAGCCAGCCGGGGATCCAGGATCAAGGACAACCTGGGGACACTAGGGAACTCGGAAACATTAGGAAACTCGGGAACTCTAGGAAACTCGGGAACACTAGGAAGCTCGGGAACACTAGGAAGGCTGCTAGCAAGCCTGGGATCTGGGAGAGTGCTAACTAGCCTGGACTCAGGAGGGCTGCTAGCTAGCTTGGGCTCAAGGGGGCTGCTAGCCAGCCGGGGCTCAAGAAGGCTGCTAGCTAGCCTGGATTCAGAAGAGCTGCTAACTAGCCTGGGCTCAGGAAGGCTACTAGCTAGCCTTGTTTCAGGGGGGTTGCTAGCTAGCCTGAATTTAGGGGGCCTGCTAGCTAGCCGGGACTCAAGAAAGTTGCTAGCTAGCCTGGATTCAGGGGGTTTGCTAGCTAGCCTGGATTTAGGAAGGTTACTAGCTAGCCGGGGCTCAGGGAGGTTGCTAGCTAGCTTGAATTCAGGAGAGCTGCACGTCAGCCCGGAGTCAGGAGAGCTGCACGTCCACCCGGAATCAGGAGAGCTGCACGTCAACCCAGGGTCAGGAGAGCTGCACGCCAGCCCGGGAACAGAAGGGTTGCACGTCAGCTCGGGAACAGAAGGGTTGCACGTCAGCTCGGGAACAGAAGGGTTGCACGTCAGCTCAGGAACACAGGTCAACTCAGGCTCAGGAACACAGGTCAACTCAGGAACATATGTCAGCTCAGGTACACAGGTCAGCTCAGGCACACAGGTCAGCTCAGGCACACAGGTCAGCTCAGGCTCAGGTACACAGGTCAGCTCAGGCTCAGGAACACAGGTCAGCTCAGGCTCAGGAACACAGGTCAGCTCAGGCTCAGGAACACAGGTCAGCTCAGGCTCAGGAACACAGGTCAGCTCAGGCTCAGGAACACAGGTCAGCTCAGGCTCTGGCTTGCTGGACAGCACGGGCTCGAGGCCGCTGGACAGCGAGGACTCTGAGCTGAAGAGAGGGTGAAGCAGGGCATGGCGTCGGGAACCATGTTGTCTTCTACCCCGTCTCCGGCCTCCACGGTTCCCAGGGAATATGGCTAGGCGAGTTCCCTCAAAGGATTGCTTGCAGTTGAGGGTGCCCGCAGAGTGGGTTGCCGTAGAGGCGATAGAAAAGCTTTCAGGGGAGCTGCTAGTAGGCGAACTGGACTGTTGTCTTTCAGCTTGAAGGCTGGCAGCTTTGGCCTCCTCAGTCTTTTTAACAGACATGGCAAAATATTGAAGCAAAGTCATATGACTTTCTGGCTCTCCTCCAGGTAGAGACAGGACTGGGCGAAGCGGGCAAAGGAGCAAGCGGGGTCAAAAACAGAACCAGTAGCCACACTGCTAGCAGGCCGAAAAGCAGGCAGGCTAGTGGGTGCTAGCTGGCACTGGAGTAGGCCGAAAACTTGAGGAGCCTTGGTGGAGCTAACAGGCTTAGATAAACACAACTTATTTGCAGGTGGAGGAGTTGGAGTGGAAAGAAAACGTTTAGCCCAGTCAGGAATAGAGTCATTAAGCCAGGGTTTCTTTGACACCTTCTCACGAGCTTCCAACAAAATTAACTCCTTATGGTACTCACTGGTAGCCTCCTTCCACAAGGTCTTCAGCTCCACCAGGTCAAAAAGTAAGTCGCATAGATCTTCAGACATCTCTGCTGGGTCCATCTTTTATGGTCGGATCGTTCTGTCACAAGCTGCGTCGAAAGTAGGCAAGGTAGGGACCCAAATGCAGTTCAAGAGTTTTATTTTAAAGCAGGCAACACTTACTGGGAGCAATAATCCAGAACACAAGGCAATCCAAGACAGGGAACTCAAACAGGACAGAACACACAGCGAAAATAACGAGACGATCCGACAAGGGAAAACAGAGAGGCTAAATACAAAAGGTAATGAGGGAACGAGAGGCAGGTGACACAACAGGTGGAACAAATCAAAAAAGGCGGGAAACAAACAAAGACAGGAAGAAAGCTAGACAAGACAAGGGAGACAAGACCGACTACAAAATAAAACAGGAAACCAAGCAAAACGGAGAAACAAGACTACACAATAAAACAGAACAAAATACCAAAACCCTGACACTGAGTGTTGAAGGATGTGGTCACGATCACGCACACACTAAAGAGAAAGCAATTGAAAGAAAGTTTAGGTCTAAGTAACAGGCAGAAAACTTACTGGTAAACATCCAAAATACTTTCCACTGTGTGCCCAGTGTGCAGCTGGCTTCTAGTAATGCAAAACACAGTTGAAGAATGGAGTGTGGATTATGGAGCGGAGGGCTGGAGAGTTAAAGATGCCACGCCACAGGCAGGGCAGCATTTCATTATTTGCCTCTGCCAGCCAGATGAGATCAGGA
This sequence comes from Sander lucioperca, assembly GCF_008315115.2. NCBI lineage: Eukaryota > Metazoa > Chordata > Actinopteri > Perciformes > Percidae > Sander > Sander lucioperca. The sequence goes on along the minus strand of NC_050189.1, from coordinate 25,069,313 downwards.
CTTGAGAATATGGAAATTAAGATTGTTCGATGGTCAGGCAACTCCACAAATGAGGGGCTTAATTTGGGAGCAGTTATGCAGCAGCGATTCAGCGGTAACCGCAGACGGCGCTCGAGAGGACCAGGGCTCTCATGGCACATGTTGATGTCGGTGAAAATGGTTTAGGAAACTCGGCGGAACAAATTTGTTGGCCCTTGCTGTGGTATAAGATTGGGGTCTTCACAGATTGCAACTTTTCTTTCGTGTACTAGTAGTGAAGAGTCCTTTGCAGTACATTGTTGAACACCACCAAGGTTTAATCTGTTTGGCCCCTCAGTGATGTGTGGTCATGATTCAGGCCAACAGCTTGCCAGGTTTGTTCTTTGTCTATTTCAAAGAAAACAGCAATTACTGGATTGGTCTTCTGGGAGGTCTGGCATGGATGGCTTTGCATGAATTTCATGGTGGTATCCATGTTTGGGTCATTGCCATTGTCAATTCTGCACAGGCTTACAATGGGAAGTTATGTTGAATAAATGGGTAAAATTTGAGAATTGACCAGATCTGAGAGTGCTACTTTATTTCTGCCCCCTGAAAAAAACGGCCAAAATTTTTTCAAAATCATACTGGCAATGGACTCCAAATTCTGAATTACTTTTTATTGTAGGTTTGTTTGATATTTAAGACACTATACAAATATACATTGTTAAATTTCCCAAATGTGTTTCAGCAGAGTCTTAAAAAGATACCAAAAAGTGAAGAGTGCATTTTTTATTTAAGATATCATTTCTGTTTATCTTTGAAGACTGACACAGTAAAATGGTACGTTTGTGCTCCCAGGTCAGTATGAACTTCTAATCAGCTGGTCGAATGATCTCAAACTTATACTCCTACTCATTCATTATGACGTGTTGTTTCCTACACTAAAAAGGGCAGTTTGGTTCACAAAAATTATACTGATGCTCATTAACTAGAGCATTATATTGAATGTCATAAAGTATAACATGACTGCAGTAAAAGTAAAAAAATGTGCCGTATCAAAATCTTTTTTGATTTAATGGAAAATAGTTACAAATATTTAATTATACCCCTCTAATGAGGGAAATGACTAAAACCTGAATGGAAAGTTAAAGGAGCATTCCTGGGGCGCCACTACAAAACCCATATAAACTGTAATCATCAATCATCCAGTGACAGTCACCTTTATGTGTGAAATTACCCTGGTGTTTTGAATCAGTCGTGCAGCAGCACACATGTACTAAACAGTGAACTCGTTGGCCCGCTACATGTGGAACATTGCGTTGTAATTGTGCCACCCAGCTGTCAATTTTAATCCTTCTATGAAGTGATATGATGAAGGAGAACAGGTGTGTGTGTGTGTGTGTATGTGTGTGTGTGTGTGTGTGTGTGTGTGTGTGTGTTACAGTTATGACTGAAACTCTGAATGGAAATCCACTGCTTAGTTATGGCTCTCTTGACATACCGCTACACCATTCATCTTTTGTAGCCGCTTTTGTCAGGGCGGGCGGTCTTTGTGTTCACACACTTGCCATCACACACACAGCTTAATTACTAAAAGTCAGCGGTCACAGTTACTTAACGCCACTGAGAGAGCCGCAGAACGGCCAGTGGATCAATCAGACTAATGAAAAGCTGTGATGGAGAGCTGTAACACAGCTGCTGCCGACTCCATTCTGCCCATGTCTGATGATTTGGACTGCTGCCAGTGTTGCGTTAAAGTGATAGTATGAGGAACAGGGATGGTTCTCAGTAATTCTTTCAGTTAGTTACACTGTGTGTATTTGCTGGATATTGGACTGAATACAGGTGTTTCACACTTATTGACACCAAACATGCAGTATGTTAGAGTGATGGATATCAACACGAATGTATAATGTTTCCCATGTTCACCATCTTACTGTAGTTTAGTATGCTAGTATGCTAACACTTGCCAATTAGCATTAAACACGTAATTAGTCATAAACCAAAATATTGTAAAATTTCACCTGATGATTGCACTATGAAAAGTGAATGGATCACCAAAGTCATTACAATTTTTTTCTAGGGCTGTGCTCGATTGAAGGAATTCTTAGTCGACTAACACTCATTCAATTGTATCGACTAATCGATTAGTTGATTTAATCGACAGATCTGTAAATCTGAGTTTCTCCGCAAAGAGTCATGCAAAAGCACCACTTTCATTTTTGTGTTTACCAGAGATGTGCTCGTACGTTTCTTGGAAAGAAGTCATTCAACATGAAAAAAGTATAAAACATGACTAATCGACTAAAGAAATCTTAGTTGACTAAGACCAAAACGACCGATTAGTCGACTAATCGACTAAGAGGGAGCAGCCCTAATTTTTTCCGAGGGGAACAAGAATGTGTGGATCAAATTTCATGGCAATCCATCCAATAAATGTTTAGACATTTCAGTCAAAACCTCAAACGTCAGTAGGATTCATCCTCTGGGAACCACGAATGTCTTTACAAAATGTCCAGTTCATCTAAGATGCTGAGATATTTCACTGGATAAGTGAAACTTTTGGCTTGGTGGCCCGAGATGAAAGGTCACGATATTACCAAATTCATTGGGATGCAACCTTTAGGGACCATTTCATGTTTTTACAAAATGTCATGACAATACATCTGATTGTTGTTGAGATGTTTCACCCTGGAGCCACAACGCTAGCATGGCTGAAATGTAAGTGGATTTTAAAGGAACAATTCAACTCTCCTCTCCTTAATTATATTTCATGCATGTGCACAAGGTTTTTGACAGGTAAGCCTTTCCCTGAATAAATAGATAAGACCTTAAAGCTCTTTATATAAATATCATTTATCACACAAGATGTAATATTAAATGGGTTTTAATTTTTAATTGTTGCACCAGTGCAGGGAATTGGCCACAGACAGAGAGGATTTATTCAATATGATCCTGGTGTATTTATTTAGCTCAAATTTCCACAGATAAGATTGCTGTATTTCTCTTCATCTCTAAAACTTGTACACCTGCCCAGATGGTTTCTTGAGACCACCTATCCCTGTCCCCTCATTGTAATTGATTACATTTGGAAGCTCCTCTTTGTGGGAAACTAAATGATGGATTTAGCCAATCTACTTTTAAACATAAGGTCGGTAAAGACTGAGGAGGGGAAGATGGATGATTTGGGGAAAGTGACTCTGTCTCACTCTGTGTAAACGTGATTTGATCATGATTGTCCACCCTCGCTTGCTTGAGTTTCACACTTCTACATAACCTCACCGCCTGCGTTACAAGCTGGAATCAGATATAACAAAAGGGCCAAAGTCATCCATCATGAGCAGAGGCGGTAGTTAGAGGGGAAAAAAAAGTGGTTGTGATGGAAAATGCAAACTGGGTGGATGTTTTTTTTTAAAGATTATTTTTTTGGGGCATTTTTAGGCCTTTATTTCCACAGGACAGATGAAGACATGAAAGGGGAGAGAGAGGGGGAATGACATGCAGCAAAGGGCCACAGGTCGCAGTCGAACCCGCGGCCGCTGCGTCGAGGAGTAAACCTCTATATATATGAGCGCCCGCTCTACCAACTGAGCTAACCCGGCCACCTGGGTGGATGTTTTAAAGCAGACCTAATTATGTCAACACCGAGTCGAGCTGAGCTCTCTCAGCTTCTTCTTTTTCTTTCACTCATCAGCTCGGCCCAATGATACCGGACCACAGGGAAATTATAAAAAGTGTGCAGATTCAGGACCCGAATCCATGTCGGTGCTTTTCAGTTCTTTTATGGAATCTCGACCAGCTACTGTATGTTCTCCATCCACATCATTGTGTTTACATAAAAAAATGCTTTTGTTTTTGGCTCTCTACTTTGAAGCAGGCACAGCACTTCACTTAACAGCTTTTAGTTCAACATTCAAGTCTTAAAAATGACATTCCTTATGTGCATGGTGCAGAAACTAGCTGCAGGAAGAACTGGCATGTTTCAGGAAATGATATGTGATGTGTCCGTCACTCTTCTCTTAATAACATCGCCATGGGGACCCATGTGGGCCTGTCGGTGTTTTACTGCTGCTGTTACTGTATAGACTGTATGACCCAGGGGCTGATGCGTAGACTGTATACGTGAAGCCATAACATCTTGATCGCCCCCTTGGTGGCTGCAGTATAGGTCATAAATCTGCCTCCTTAATGTTGGCAGATAGGACACGGACCAAACTAAAGAATCAAAGTAGATGTCAAATACATTTTCCCCAAAGATTTCATCACATCATTGTCATTTTAGGTACTTTAGGTAGTTTGTTTAAGTGTTAATTTTTCTGATGAATTAGTTTTTTTATATATATATATATATATATTTCACTCGCCAATTCACGCTAATTCAACCAATCACCGTGACTTTGGTGCGACTCACAATTCTGACCAATCACCGCAACTTTTCCGCAAATTTGACCAATAACCGGAGTTTCCCGCGACTTCAACCAATCCCAGCAGTCCCACGTGCCAGACTTTACGTCAGTATAATGTGAGTGCCACCAAAGAATTTCTAATAAGGAGAGAAATGCTGCTATCCAGCTTCCTAAGGAGGCCTAACCACTACATCAGAATGACATTTTCTGCACAGCTGGTTTGCTTGTGTGTTTTCTTTCACCACCTCAAAAGAGACCAAACCGGATCTTTGTAGTCCGCTTATTTTCTGTATCACATCAACACATTTCCTGTGGTGCTCCTACTCTGCAGAATGATCCCATTCACTTTCCAATCAAACATTTCAGTGATATAACTACCACTGAGGGAGAGTCATGTCAGCACAGTGTCTGTGGTATATAGTATGTATTGTATTCAGAAAAAAACACTTGATTTTGCAGTCTTGCGGTATTTTCTGGTACTTGCTTTGTCATGGTGCTCCATGCTGTTCTTTAAGCTGTCAAAACTCTTTTGAGGGCCTTATTAAAAACCTCCACATTAAGTATAATAGCGGTCGTTACCTGAGAGGGGAAACCGCACCATGTCTGGTGCAGAGATTAATGTTAGCGTTGGAGCTATTTTTGCATTGAGATGTCTCCCTGCTGGCTAATGGGATACAAAAGGCTTCACTGCACTGGGTTTCAAAGCTTCATGTGTTTGATTGTAAGCCAAGAGAAGTCAGTACTGGGATGTCCCACCACACAATTGGCTACCAACTAAAGTAGAAACTCCACGATGAGCCCTTGTGGCCCCACACATCGTCAGCAGGTGGACTAACCTGTCTACTTAGCAGGAAATATGCTACTTGCTAATGTTGCACATTTGGACTGGTCAAGCGATCAAGTTGCAGTCAGCTTGTGGTCAGCTCAGGAGTGAAGAATCATGATTCATTGTAAGGGCACAGCCGGTGCAAGCATTACAGTATTTGGTCTCTGTTTGTATTGCAGGCTGATAGTCTGCGGTCAGAAAGGGATTCTCACAAAAGCCAACGGATAGTCGAAGAAAAATGGCTGGTGACAACTATGGTATTAAATGATCAATGATGAGTTATCCCGGTGCCTTTTTATATACAAAAAAACCACGGGATACAGTTAGTGGACAGACCTTTAAAATCACTCACACATTATAATGGGTGTTGCTTCTGTAACCATCTATTTTGACCATCTACCTCCTTCCTTCTTATCAACTGAAGACACATATTATGTTATGTTATTATATATGTTATGTTTGCCAGGAAGTGAATTAATAATAATACTTTTTCCTTTGTGTAGGAATTTGTTCTTCATGCTTTTTGTGCTGTCATTATTAAAAGTGAATGTCAATGAAAACATTTATCACATTTAATATTCACGCCATTCAAGAATACTTAAAGTATATTTATAAAATAATGGTGTATACATACACGTTTATACATATTTACAAAGCCTTAAATAGTCCACTTCATGTTATAAATGTGACCAACAGTCACATTGGCAGTATTAATGACAGACAGTAACAGTTGAGTCTGGGAGTGTCAATGTCTTGCTGACTGCTTCCTGTCAGATGATGACAGAACATCTATAAGAGGAAAACCAATACAGTTGGAACTAATACATCCACTCATTTAGCGTGATTCTGCTGTGTTGATTGATGTTGCAGTGTGCAGGCTAAAGTCCAGCAATGAGTTATGGTCCTCAGTGTGTAAACCATGCACATACGTCACTCAGGCACCATTACTTATGTCTGAGGCATGACTGTTTGCGTCTTGAATAGCCTTACTTACTAAGCTGTTACTAACCCGACACTGATAATGGTAATAGGTTTTTATTTTATTTTTTTTGTGTTTTATGCAGTGCAGAACTAGCCTGACAAGCCAGACCCACATCAAGATGTTGGGTCTGGGAACTCACCATTGGCAGGGCTCAATCTGAGGGGCGGGATAAACAGTTGTCTTTCAAATTCTCTCTGCACTCATAGCCAACCAGAGCAACGCTAGTTGATAGATTCAACTTTTGCCATATTCATTTGGCAAAACTCCGAACACATCTTCCTTTTTTAAGAATGAATTCAGTGCTTAACCCCAAATCTTCCAGAGTTGCGGCCAAAGCCAATTCGAAAGGCCGCTGTTCGCCAGCAGCAGCAGCCATCATCTTTGTTTTCAAGTAGCAGGGAATTCACGTGGAACCGTTGCAACTCTGCCGTCCTTATGTTAAGCCCGCCCACCGACTCTATACACGATGTGATTGGCCTGACCAGAATTTGTTTTTTCCAGCTCGCAAGCCAACGAAGAGTTGCTAGACTGACCCTGGCTGCAAATTACATTTGCTGCCGCTAGGGTGCGTCTAGATTTCTAGGCTAGCGCAGAACATCTTTTTCTCTTTTAACTGATCTGTTCCTGCGTTATGTTCTGCACCAGTATTTCAACAGGAAAGGCATCAAATGAAATAAGTAACGTACTGTTTAACACTAGAACGGCCATGACGGTCATTTTGACCGTTTTGAAATGTATATGTGTAATAACTTTGCTGAATAAAACAATACAATCCTGCTGCTGCCTGACATTTCCTAAAATAGTCTGTATTTTAATTTAAAATTGTTTTTATATACATTACACAAAGGCAAAGAAAATACAATCACTTTTACCTATTTCGGCCATACACGGTCATATTGACCGCTCGGATTTTCGCGGTATTGTTTTAAATTTTTCGCGCGGTTGAAGATGCATCTTGGTTGCTTAGTAACTACCATAGTCTCTCAGAGTCAGAGAAACATGACTAGCGGTCTCAAGTAACAAGTGTGGGCATCACCGATGGGCCGAAGGCAAAGCCAGAGTCGGTAACGTAGGCTACGTGGATGGACTCCGTTCTGAATCAGAAAGCAAACACCGGGCGCTCGCTCTGTGAAAGGCGCAGAACACGTAGATGGCCGGTGGCTGTTTACATGTTCATATAACTTTATACATCCTCGAACTGGCTGGAATCATTGCACACATCCTCTCCAAGGAGTGCACCAACAGTAAAATTGTCCGGGGGGAAGTTCATGCAGCAACTGGCAGAGGAGCTGAGAGCGGAGTTTATGGAGGAAAAAAAGGGCAGCGGCGCCAATCCGAGCAGCGCTGCGCACCGCAGCAGAGGCCAAAACGGTGGCAGTGCCAGGTTAGGTTATAGCTAAATGTTCAAATAACATACTTTTAATTGTTATTTGGCTGTTATGAGTTAAGTTGAATGAATTTCCACACCATATTTTTCGGGATATGAATGTATGAAATAATTACGGTTTACTATGCCATGATATGAATAATTGAAACACATATTACTACTCAAATGTATAATTAAACTCGTAAAAATGTACATTTCGGTGTTATTACATTTTTCTAAAGACATCCTAACACAATACATAATACAATATAGCAATTAGGTATTTATCATGAGAGATTATACACTGTAAAAAAAAAAATCGTAAAAAAACGGTAAAAAGTCTGGCAGCAAAGTTGCCAAACACTTACCGTCAAATTACAGTAAAAAACCTTACATTATTTTACAGAAAAATTCTTTTTTTAAATACAGAAATTTCCTGTAAATATTTTCTGTATTTTTACAGTCTAACTATTGTAGAATTAAAACAAATTCTTGTTATAAAACATTTCTAGAATGTTAAACAACTGTATAAATCTTTATCAAAACTAAGAAATATTGCAGAAATACCTTAAAATTAAATAATTTAAATGAAAACTGCTGTTTTCATACGGTTTTCTTTGGTAAATTCACAAGATTATTCAATCCATCCACAAGAACTCCCTGTTAAAGTACAGATTCCTGGAAGTAAAACACATAAAAATTATGTAAAATGACTTTCAAATACCCTCCTTTAGGCATTTATTTTATGATTATCCAATCTATTTACGGTAAATTCCTGTTTAATACTGTTTTTTTTACTGTACAAAAAAGAGAAGATAATGGGATAATACCTTCCAGAAACATTGTAATAATAGTCATTACTTTATATAAACAATATTTGAGAGTATTTACAAGCAACTCTCCAATATATCTACATACTTTTACCATTAATATATGTTGTTTACTTTAAATAAACATTCATTTATAGTTATAAAAGGCAACTCTCCAATATATTTACATACCTTTACCATTAATATACGAGGTTTACTTTATATATACAAGCAAATATCCAATATATACACATAGTTTTACCATTATTGTATGGGTGTTCACTTTATATAAACATTATTTGCCCGTAATAACAAGCAACTATCCAATATATCTACAGACTGTACCTCATTATTGTATGGGGGCTTACTTTATATAAACTGTTCTTTATAGTAATTACAAACAACTATCCAATATATATATATATATATATATATATATATATATATATATATATATATATATATATATATATATACTTTTACCATTATTGTACGGGTTTACTTTATATAAACATAGTTTTATAGTAATTTAGAAGCAACTCTCCAATATATCTACATACCTTTACTATTAATATATGAGGTTACTTTATATAAACATTGTTTTATAGTAACTTAAAAGCAACTATCTGGTATATCTACAGACTTTTCCTCATTGAAGTAGGGGGTTTACTTTATATAAACATTATTTGACAGTAATAACAAGCAACTCTCCATTATATGTACATACATGTTTATTTTATATAAACTTCATTTGACAGTAATAACAAGCAACACCAATATATCTACAGACCTTTCTTATAAGTGCATGGGATTTACTTCATAAACATTATTTGACAGTAATTACTATTACTAACCAATATATGTTCACAACTTCCTCATTAGTAAATGGGGTTTTGAATGTACAAAAACCAAAAGGGCTATGTAAAAGTGCAATTGCATCAACTACTTTTACACGCAATAAATATATAATTTTTTCTGCTGACATTTTACAGCATTGTCCAATCCATTCACTGAAGATCCCTATTTGAGATGTATGAGATTTTAAGATGTATCATAACCAGAAAGTATTATAGAATGACCATTTACTGCATGCTTTACAAAGAAATGCACTATTTAAACAGTGCTATCCTTAAAGTTCACATATGAATAAACTTATGGGAGCAAAAACTGTCTGGTACATTGAAGTGAAATTTGGGAATTCATACATGTGTGTTAAAAATGTCAGTGAACATGAACAACTCTCTCCAAAATCTAAAAACTCAAATTTGTGATGTCATCTGATATAATGTCTGGAGCTTTTCCAAAAACAATGAATTGAGAAATATTTGAAAGATGACACTGAGATCACCCAGGGGGATGTTCAGAGGTAACGGGTAGAGGTTCTGTTTCAGAAATAAAATGCTAACATAGAATAAACCTCATTTGTTTTTTTTTTATTCTACAAAATTAGTTTCACATTCATTGTCTATGAAGCAGCTTAGTAACCTGATGACATCATAGTTTGAGTCTTACATTTCTGGTTTGTGGCTTCGCCAGAGAGTAGCTCTTAATCAAAAATATCAGAGGTGAGATTAAAGACCATTGCACACCAGGGACGATTATTTCGCATGTCAATATATTTTTTCGAACTGTTGTTTTTGTCACAAGTAGTGTTTACTTATGAGGATCACCAAACAACAACACGGAGGCTGCTGTCCCAACTACAGACTGTACGTCAGCAAACTTTATTACTCCTTTCAACCTTTAAAATGGCTGCGTATGCCAGAAACATTCTTTCCGTTTTTACCTTTCACAATAAGCCCGAGACATATGCTACACTGTTTTGCAGAGGGAATTCAATTGAGTATTAACTGTATACTCAATTAGAGTTAGAGGAAACTCAATAAATAGCTTACAGTAGCTTAGTGTTACAGCTTTTCCTGGGACGTATCTGAAGTTAACCCCCGTCCCTCCACTCAGCAGCCTGGAAACCAGACAGGACACCTTTTGGTGCTTTTGAGGAGCTGCTGCATTTATTTGTTGTCAAACTGCAGAATCTAGCTGCTGTACAATCACTTCATATCTTCACCACTAAACGTTAACTCTCCTCTGCTCCGACTGCTCTCTCTTTCTCGTCCGCTCACACCACATCTTCCGTCACTTTCTCTCTCTCTTCAGCATCTGTCCTACTGACATTGTAGATGAGCTGGCGTGTATATCCAAACCTTTTATTGAAAACTGTCACAAATTTGCATCGCTGCCGGTGTGAATAGTTTTGATGTGAAATATTCACAGGCGATTATTTTGCATATTGGCGTCGCTTATTCGTCATGCCCCCAGTGTGTAACGGTCTTAAGTCACACATGTGCAAGTCACAAATCTTAACCTTCACCGTTTTGAACAAGTCCCAAGTCACTGTGTTTAGACTCAAGTAAGGCTGTATCAACAAAAAGGGGTGTAACAATGTTACAAATCCAAATCCGGTTCGTTTTATTTACAAGCACAGACCAGGTAAAGCAACCGTTAACAATGCAGGGGCCCATTTCAGGAAGGAGGTTTAACAAACATAGGTGTGATTGGCAAAGGACAAAAAAGCAGGAAAATATACGGCGCACCCATGACGCTGCGACAGCCCCCTCCCCCCCTCATTTTAAAAAAGAAATAAACCATTAAATGGCACTTTCTGGAGAGTTTTGTGCAAAGAAATGGAGAAATTGAGTCTTACATGATATGTAGGTATTAGGGCATTTAGCATTTACATTACTGTTAATCAGTCATCACTTGATCACACATTGCATTACCTTGTTATAATATAAATAATAGTGCCACATGAAGAGACAGTGCAGCATATGACAGTAGCAACAGCTGAGAAGATTTGGGTCTGTGGTGACCAGGTCCACCTCACACAAACTTCCTTCTCCTATTCTTTCTCCTTACTACCACACCCACACCCACACCCACACCAGCCCACATTACCACGCCCATGCAGCCCCACCCACGGACATTTACGGATTTTTAAACATTTAATGTAACTGGCAAACAATGCTTTCTACTTTTTAAAGAGCACACGTTTATAACAAATTTTTATTTATGCCGTTTGTATGCTGTTACTGTCATTCTCTACAGTATGTAGGTATGTAGTATGTATGTTGTCACTGTCTGTTCAATTGTCCGTGTTTCTCTGTTGACACTGTACATATTAAGTTATAACTCTAACTCTGCAATTTAAATGTTTTTTATGGCTGTCTGTGATTATACTTCAGGGTTTTTCCTTGCTCAGAATTTGTCTTTGCGGGAACACACAAAGCAGGGGGGGGGAGGGGGTCTGGGTGTCCTCCCCCAGGAAATTCTGAGGGTAAATGACTTCAATTCCTGCATTCTGATACATTTTTAGGCACCAATTTATGGTAAAAATGTCAATATTTATTGCAAGGAAATCACAAAATTCTGGTGGCAGGTAACAATTCAAAATACAAAATATAATGGAATATTATTATATTCAGTAGTCCAGTAAGGAGGCTTTCACATCCGGGACATGGGCCGGATACAACAACACTTGACCCTAAAGTCCAGTTGTTTGTAGGATTGACTTAGGCTACTTAATCAGTGATGTTGAATATAGCCTTGAGTGTAACGGACCACCACAGTTCATACATACATGTGAACCGCGGATTAATTGCAGAGTTTAATCTACATAGTGTAAAACTACTACGTGAATGGGGCACAGCAGAAAGACAGAGCAGAGCGACGCTGCTTGTTCAGGGTTTTCATGTGTACTCCTATAGGCCTACACTTTGCATCAGGCGTTAAAACCAACTGTACCGAATTAGACTACTATTTAACGCGAGACGTTTTTAACCGCTAATGAAACTGTCTCAATTTAATACTGATGCCGTCAGACGGCCGCGCGGACAGACAGCAGTCGGAGTTCCGGCAGAGCTCTGCGCCGGTCAGCAGCGGCTTCTCACTGTACAGCTGGTCCCCCAGAGCAGCATGATCACCGGGAGGGTCCAGCCTGAACCCTGCAAACAGAGATCCCGTTTGAAGGTGACATGATTGATTTTGACTGAACGTCTCAATTTAAGTAACCTCTGATCGGGTCGTAGCAAATTAAGTAGCTACACTAAGTTTAAGATTAGGTGTTGGTCATTCTCAACACCTTTCTACACACACACACACTTATCAACTCTGGACTCTGTGCTGCTGCCAGCCTGTGTAACGTACGTTACTCACCATCGATCGACTGTTAGCTTCAGCTGGCTAACGTTAGCTGTCAACCTCCCGACTAGCTAGTGATCTAGCGAGGATTAGCCCTTCAGACCGCAGTGGACTTCAGTGGACTCTCCATCCAATATCCCGACTTCGTCTACCACAACTGCCGGACTCTTTCAAATACATGTACTCCCTGTCTCCGCCGATCACTTGGTAGCGTTGGTCAGCTGTCAGCTTACGCCAGCTAGCTTCTGTTAGCTTCGACCGACTGACGGCTCGCCCAGCACATCTTTTCGCTGTAGAGCTCTTTTAGCAATGTTTCCCGGCTCAACACTAAGTTAGTGTGGGCCACTACCTTTCTGCACTGCCGAAAATGGTGCTCCTAAAATATTCCTCACTGCAACTTCTCAACGTCATCTGCTACATCGCTTCAGCTTGCATTGCCAACATGCAACAATATTGTCCCGTTGTCGGCTTCAGCTAAGAAGATAGTTCGCCCCCACACGTCCAAAATTCTTATTCAAATAACCTTCCGCAACGATTGCAGGCTCTTTGGTGAAGCTCTGCTTTGAATGATGTTACATCGTGACAAATTAATGGACCACTTGCGGAGTGATATGAAGACATGAGTCAGAGTATGTTTACCAATACCCCCGACCTGTGCCTTGCGACCCCCCCCCCCCCCCCCCAAAAAAAAAACAAACAAAAAAAACCGGATTTGCATGATTTACGAGAGCTTCATTTTCAGGTCAGAAAAACCGGATTTCCGGAATTATCCTGAAGAATCACACCCCTGAACAAACTCTGAGTGTAACCCTTATATCTGAGTTGATTTACCCTGAGATGGGAAACTCTGAGTTTTCAGTTTCAGGCAGCATGAATGGAGCCATGATACTACGATTCACCATGGTAACAACCACAAACAAACTGGTGGGCAGAAATACTGCACATACAGCGAGTTTGAACATGTATTTAGTTAAAAAAGCAACACAGCGGCTGCTTTAAAAGAGAGAATTTGCGTGGGAGAAAATTGCTGCTAGAGTAAATGCGTTAGTTCCAATATAGTGTATATCATATTTAATCATAAGTATAATATTACTGGTGAAATGGTATTGAACCTATAATCTATAAAAGTCCTAGGCCTACTAATCCCATTCTGAGGCTGCAGCACCATCATTAACAGAATTATAATTCATAATCTTATATTTCAAAGGGTTTACATCATTCACATGCAGTACTGGGGAACTCCTTTTTAATGGCTCTCACTGGTTTGTGTCCAGGGAGCACTACACAAACGTTTAAAAAATGTTTCAGAGTGAGTCACACTCTTCTGACGGCGCTTTGCTACAGTAGCTTTACTAATATGCTCCGCATCACCAATGTTGTAAAGAAAACTGTTGTTTGCAAAAAAAATGTAATGTGACACAAATAATGTGCTGGGATGTAGAGCATGTCCACGATGGGTGACGTTAGTGATATGAGGATGATAAGGTTATGTAGGCTACATAACTGATAGACTGGGAAGAAAAAAACGGTACCACTCAAATAGGTATTTATCTGGAAATTAAAATGCGTTGGGGCCTCAATATCATCTCCTGACGTATGTTTAACTCCCTGCAAAGTAATACAGCTTCTACATCACCGGGATCGTCGACAAAAGGACATTGCATGTTTTGAGAAAAAAAAACATTTTATAATCTGCCTAACATGGTTAATAAACCAACCCTGTTTTTTTATTCATGCCGATAACAAACTGCGCTAAAATGCGCCTGATACAGACTGCAATTATGAATGATGAAATGAAAGAGAGCTGTGTCAGAGGGAGGAGACTGAAAGAAGAAAACCTGTTCCCGACTAGGTTAGGTTCACAGAGTCCGAGGTTAGGTTACCTCTCTTTCTGAAACGGAAAACCCAGAATTACCCTCATCTCAGGGTTAACAAACTCAGAGTTTTCACTAAACCTGCTTTCTGAAATGGACCTGTCATTCGGTACCTCCATTAGCTGTATGTGTAAATTGTATTGGAAATTGTAGTGTAATTTCAGAGGCAGGGGTGGTCAGATCACCGAGGTCTTGGTGAGGCATTTAAGGTACCGGACATGCATGAATATTCATTCTACCCCACATAAGAGGGAAGCTCATGCTCTGAGCTGTTTGCATGACATAGACAGGAACAAACATCAAAAGCCAGAGTGGACACAGTATGAGACATCGCCGCAGACATCAGCAAAGTAAGCAGTCAATGGAAAAAGATGTTGGGCCATGAATCTGAAATAGGCCCATGGCTTCCACGGAAGTGAAATGAGGCAAGAACATCAGATGCCCCCTAAAATATTAGGATGGTAAAGATGTAGGCTTACCCAGGCTGCAGGCTGCCTGCTCTCTGTGTACTGTATCGTCATCCTGTAGGCCTATAGGGTTGTGGGCCTATGTGATGTGAACTGTGGCTGCACGATTCTTTTGTCAACTAATTTGCCAGACCAAAACATGATTATATAGTGATGAGCATATCACAGACTTGGACTAAAATAGACATCATGTGATGTTGACTCTTGTCTCTTATGCATTCCCATAACTGAAGCTATGGCTTTGTTTCCACAAATATTTAGGTGAAAGAATGTTTATTTTTACAAAGACAGATCTAAATACAGCATCTTTGTCACCAGTGGTGATTTGGTGCAGTAGTCCTATAGCTTTTTAAGCTTGTGTGCTGCCAAGTTGTTTTACTGTTTGTATTACCATAAATATGCTTGCAAAATATTACAGTAGTGTAGTTTCTAATATAATTACATTGATCCAACTATAATTGAGAACAATTGCTTGTGGGTTTGCTGTGGAGTTGTTGAGGCCATGCAGTGAGGGTTCATGTCAGCCTCATTCAATGCATTAAACGGGTATGGCTGGTCCTACCTGTCTCAGTACCTCTGTTAACCCCTCTTCAAATAACTGCAAAGCTAAATACAAGTCCCACTCTATTGCTAGAATTTAGTAGACTTGCATTAAGAGACACTGGCCAGGATGAAGTTTGACAGCGATTAAAACACTAACACACAGTATGAGACCACATTGAATAAGCTAAAATGGACCCCTATACATTATACCAATATTTACCCTCTGAAGAGTCTCTGATGCATATATTGGATAGTTAATTGTAAATATTGTCAAATATTTTTACAAAGTAAACACACAGTACATTAATGGGATTAGTCTGTAGATATATTGAATAGTTGCTTTTAATCACTATAAAGTATTGTTTGTATGAAGTAAACCTGATATATTAATGATTAAAGTACAGTATATTAGTTTCTTTTTAACACTATACAATATTGTTTATATAAAGTAAACCCTTATACATTTATGGGGAAAAGCCTGTAGACATAATGAAGAGTTGATTGTAACGTTTATATAAAGTAATGACTATAAAATAATGGTTCTGCTAATAAAAAATAAAAGTTATTATCACATATTGTTTTTTGTACAGTAGAAAACCAGTATTAAACAGGAATTTACTGTAAATTGATTGGATAATCATGTAAAATAAATGCCTAAAGCTTTTAAGATACTATTAATGGGCTGTCAAATAGGGTAATTTTACATTAATTTGACATGTAAATAACTATAAATGAATGTTTATTTAAAGTAAACAACATACATTAATGGTAAAAGTATGTAGATATATTGGAGAGTTGCTTGTAAATACTCTCAAATATTGTTTATATAAAGTAATGACTATTATTACAATGTTTCTGGAAGGTATTATCCCATTATCTTCTCTTTTTTGTACAGTAAAAACACAGTATTAAACAGGAATTTACCGTAAATAGATTGGATAATCATAAAATAAACGCCTAAAGGAGGGTATTTGAAAGTCATTTTACATAATTTTTATGTGTTTTACTTCCAGGAATCTGTACTTTAACAGGGAGTTCTTGTGGATGGATTGAATAATCTTGTGAATTTACCAAAGAAAACCGTATGAAAACAGCAGTTTTCATTTAAATTATGTAATTTTAAGGTATTTTGCAATATTTTTCAGTGTTTGTACAGATTTATACATTTGTTTAACATTCTAAATATGTTTTTTGATTACAATTCTTTTTAAATCTACAGTAGTTGGACTGTGAAAATACAGAAAATGTACAGTAGATATCTGTATTTTAAAAATAAATTCTTTGTAGAATAACATAAGGTTTTTTACTGTCATTTCACGGTAAGTGTTTGGCAACTTTTGCTGCCAGACTTTTTACAGTTTTTTCACGATTGTTTTTTAACGATTGTTTTTTAACGTTTCTTTACATTAAATTTAAGGTTTAACAGTAAAAAACCAGAAAGAGGCCTCAATTTTACACACCGTAAAATTATGTTTTTTTTTTGTCTTTTTACATAAAATTCAATGTAATTTAACTTTCAAGACCGTTAAGCAATGGAATTATCCTGTTAAACAACTATATTATCTCATTATATCAATTTACAGACTAAAACCTTAATTTAATGGGTTTTTTTTAAAAAACGAAAGTATTTTTCTGTATTTTTCTGGCATTAACACTTAATGTAGAAAAAACGGAAAAAATCCGTAAAATTATACAGTGAATTCCAGTGAAATAACTTTTTTGAATCTGGCGGTCAAAATGACCGCTCACGGCAGTTCTAGTAGTTATGGAATTCCGGCACTTCTAGTGTTAATAAGGACTTTGAAAGGCTGTGTCAAATAATTGCTCATGCATCATTAGGAAGATGCCACGCTTCATTATGAGAGCAAAAAGATGTGATGACAGTGCCAGGACATTTTTTTCATCTATCAAAGGTAGATCCTGCCCCCCTCCTTCCCCCTTGAGGCTTCATTCCTTGTGCTGTTCAAGATGAGAAGTGGTTTGAGTTAAAGAGGGCAGCAATAAGACAAGTTGAGCTCCTTGCCACTCTTCTTCTTCTCATGTGTGCAGGACATCCTGCACTCGGGAAACGGATATCAGTAAATCAAGTTGAGAGTAATCTGGCAGAGAAACTGGGGAGAAGGTACATCTTCAAAGGCATTCTGAGGAAGAACATTAAGAAAACAAAATAATCCATCAGGAATAAGAGAATGTGATGAAAGTGGTGTTTCCCAGAGAGCTTATTCATGAGCTGTTGCATTTGCAGGTATCCTGTGTGAACTCCTTAAGGGAAAATTGTAACCATCAGTGTTTTCTTCCTCTTTAGCACAGAAGGGTGTCTTGTTGCCTGGAACGAGCCAAGACTCTGTCATGGCCTTTATGACCCTTACCTTTTATCAGTCCTGAAATCCTGAAGTGGCCTTGGGCTTTCATCTGTAATGAGCAAATATTAAACAAAGTGCCCCATAATCCCATGCTTCCTTCTTTTTGAGCGAAAAAATCTAACTGGTCGATGTGTGGGGGCCAGGGAAAGATATGGCATAATGTCCTTGGATGAGAAAAAGGGCACCTTTTTTTCCGAGCTTATGTAAGAGGAGGGGAGAAGGAGAGGAAAAGAAGGCCACAATGTTTCCTCTTCCAAAATGTGTTAAGTGAAAGCTCACATAAATCCCCTTGAAAGTGGATTAGCAAAAATATCTTTTCCTCTTAGGTTTCATTCAGACAGGAGCCAGTCTTGGAAAAGGGGTGTCCTTATCTAAACATTGGACGGAATCTTATTAATCAAAGGCAGCAGTGCGCGAAACGTAAGTCTAGGTTGTGGCCTAGTGCAGCATGGTTAAAGTCACTCGCTTTTCACGGTTTCCACCCAAACAGTGGAAGCTGGCACCGCGTTATAGGAAAGCTCAATTATAATATCAGGTTGGTGTTATTACTGTTGATTATGTGCTTTTGAAGACCCGACTTGCCCCTGAGTTCACTTCCTCTCCTCTTCCCTGGTAGAGACGTGCTCTTTGAAATCGAACTCGCCTTGGAGGTTAATGAATCACCGGCCTGGTTCCCTGTTTTACTTTCACCCTTGCCCTTTGTCACATTGATGCACACATACACACTCGCACACATTGGATTTGAGCCCCACACGGGCCGCCCTGCAAACCAGCAGTCTGTGTTTTCTTAACCTCTGTCATGTTCATTTCAAATAAACTCAAACATTGCCTGAGTTAGTACATGCTTGTAAATAATCTAACACATTCATTAGATCCCAGAGACGAAAAGGACTCCATATATTGGTGTTGAAGTGGGCTCCCACCATCAACACATAGTTCACAGGACTTCAAATGACAGCTATGTCTCCTAAAAAAAATATGTTTATGCAACTTTATAGGAAACATAATGCCATCTAGATGAAATCTTTTTTTCTTTTTTTTTTATCAAAAAGTATTTCATTTGTTTTTCTTACAATATCTGCTCCTGGCAACTAAAGAGTGAATAAAGTGCCCATATTATGAAAAAAATCACACTAGCTAGCGCTAGCATGCTAGCTCGTTCGCAATGGCAATACACTGCTACAACACACACTAATTCACCAAAATCTACAAAACAACTACTTACATGTCCCTGTTCTGCAGGTATTCCACGCAAAGTTGGAAGTGCACCCTCATTTAGAAGAAGTCTCCCGGCTAATCATGTCTTGTACTAACTGAAGTTGTAGAAACAAACAGCTAGCTGATGTGATCCTTACCTAGCTACTGCGCATGTGCGCCTCCCAACAAAGATGAGATAGAAGTGCGATGCCTCACTCTGTAGCTAAAACAGAGAGCTCAACACACAGGGTGAAAAGAGGAGCTGCAGCAATGTGCAGTACAACAAAAATATGGTGTTTTTTGAAAATTAAACCATGTAAACCTATTCTGGTACAACCTCAAAATACAAGTATGACCCTGAAATGAGCATAATATGGGCACTTTAATGCTTTTATAACACTTAAACCTGCATTCATAGATTTATTTTGGCCAGTTGGGGGCAGTGCACCAATCTGTAAACACAAAATTGACATGTTATCACCCTTTAAAGTTGTTTTGGCTACTGTGTTAGCAAAGAGTTTACACATTCAGCAGACACATAGCAAGATAACCATTCATTTGGAGATGTGTTTGTGGCTACCGGGCGAGCGTAGGTCCAATATTCACTCTTCTTTTACCATCAACTCCTGAGGTTAAATATTTGGCTCTTTAGTCTACGTTTTCCACTATGTTTTCTGCTAGTCGCTAACTTTGTCCGTCGTTTAGTGCTGGGCAGTTAGCATACAGCAGAGAGGGTTTATCAGAACCTTTTTTAGTGAAAACAGCTGCCTGCTTTAAACAGGGTTTATGAGAGTGATAAAAGTAACATTCAGGTTGCAGGCCATGAAACTAAAACAATTACTTAAAAAATACAAGAAAAAGCTTTGGGTATTAATTCTCTCTCTCGCCATTCTCTATGGTCGTCCTATCGGGCTCTACTTGTGAACATGATAGCATGCTAACGTCAGCACATAGAGCCACGCTTGTAGCTTTCAGTATTTGACCAAAACCTATGATATTTCCTGCTTCCTCCTTACATTTTCTTTGCTTTCACACTACCTGTATCTAGGGAAATGCCCAGTGAATGTAATCCAGGCAGCAAATTAAATACATTTTTATGCAGTGTATAATTGCATTTCATAGGAGATAGGGTTTGCAAATAAGGGATTTCATCATCAATCCCATTTCTTGACATGATAGCATAATCCAGCACTGGTCCCTCTTTGGAAGTATCCAGTCCTCTGCCAAATCCTAATGGTTTAGTCCAGTGGGGTGTGCAGGATGCTTGACATTGGCACTGGACAGCTCGCTTGTTTGCTTAGGGAAACTAGTTTGATAGATCCCCCTTTTAAGACTCCAGCAAGTGAGAGTTTAGCTGTCATGCATCATTAGCCTGTAGCTCAGTCTGGTTCCAGCATATCGCACATCTTTTAAGGAAGATGGATGCAAACTTCAAAATGATAAGGAAATGGTTGTCAGATTCTTCTGGTGTTAAGACACTAAAAGTGTGAGAAAATAATTTCTGTAGACAGGGGGGAAAAAATCTCTTGAGAAGGAAGCAATCAGCATGTTATCTCAATCGGGCCTCCATTTAGCCTTGAGCAAGGACATCTGGTCACTTAGGTGGTTTTCAGTTCATCTTAGCCTACACACACACACACACACACACACACACACACACACACACACACCAGCTTCTCTTAATGTTCATATGCTTGACTTATGTTTACTTTACCCCTGGCTTGTAGTTTTGCAACATTTTAATTTTCAGCATCGATGGCAGAGAGGACACGCTTCAGTGTAACGTTAGTCATTTCAGTGGAGATCTCATGTTATATTTACACACCTAATAATAGGCTGTATTTTTATAAAGTTTTTTTTTATATCCGTTATTTGGTTTCCCACAATGCAGTAAAGTCTCTGGTGTATATACTGTAGTTAGAAGTCTGTAAACTGTTGAGTCCATCTGAGAAACACGTGCTGTATTACATTTCCAGCCATGTATTTTACCAGTTTCCCACAGGTATAAGATGCATTTTCACATTTATTCATCATCATTCATTCCTGATTTGCAGACCCCTACACACAGAAACGTTGCAGGTGACTAATTATATACTGTGTAGTCCAATGTTAAATTTGATCTTTTACTCATCTTTAAAAAAACAGACCGTTACGTTGTGGCCCAACAGCTGCTACATGTGCAGATCCATACCCAACAAAAATGTGCTTGTACATGATGATCTTGGTCATCCGAGGAGGCTTATGCCCACATTTTACTGGAGTGACTTATGTGTTGTTACAGATGCCTCCACAGTCTAAGTGACTGCAGCTAAGCAGTGGTGAGTGTAGGGCTTTAAACCAGATTTGATTTGTCTTATTTAAGAGTCCACTCTGTGGCTCTTTCCCACACAACGCTGGTGTAAGTTTTGCTGCAGTTGCTTAGCAGCACTTTTGTTTTTTTCACCCCACAACTAAAAACCTGCAACCCTACAATGCGAAGTACCTCAAATACCCCAAATACACATCCCCTGCTCTGCTTCGCTCTGCCTTGGCACAAACCCGGGGAGGCAGGCAGTTGACCCGGGTCATTACTGGGTGTTTATGACCCACGGAGAGCAGCTGAGAGGCCCCTGTTCTGTGAATGTGTGCATCCTTGAGAATGCGGGCCCTGCTGTGCTGCTAATGGGCCTTATCCAAGATGCCCCTCACCCCCCGCCCGTCTCCCCGAAGAGGTGGGTTACTACGTCTTCTGATATCAGATGTCTTCTGCTGTGAATTCCTCCAGAGCCCATAACGATTCTCCTCATCAAGCACAAACCAAAAGACAAACACAAAATGCTTACTAAATGATTGCAAACAGAAACATACAGTAAGTTTTACTGCAATTTACTTAGATTTGCCAACATTGCTCCAGAGAGGTGAAATAGCATGATCCGGTGGAGACACTATGGTATGAATAATAAAGAGCTTGTTGCATCACTGGACTGGTGTATCTGGTTCCTTTTTTTTCTTTTACCCCATACAGAAGAATCTATACTTTAATATTAAGTGTTAAGACATGGTTTTGTTTTGTATGTTTTAAACAGAGTGGTGTAGTGTGACTTACATGACGCCTTCTGATAGGATCTTTGTTTTTCAGGTTGCTGTGTGGGCTAACGATGGGGACGCAGTGTTCATCAGGGAATTCACTCTGATTCGACGAGACCATCTTGCAGAAGAGCCGCTCCATGATAGCAGCCAAAAACCAGAAGACCCTGTAAGTGCCTGATCAGAAAACACTGCACTCATTGTTGAACTCCACCAGCACGCTTTTTCAACACCCCCCCCCCCCTTTTTATAACTTTAAATAAGAAATAAATTGAGGTGTCAGATAAAACTAAATCAGCCAATAAATCTATTGCAGTATGTTTACGTAACGCACTGTACAAGAGGAGTGAATAATCAGCCATATGCCATATTACACCTCAGTAATGAATACAAGTGAATGATGATCGTGGGACATTGGGAGTGAAGGGCGAGCTGACCTGGCTTGATGTGAAACAGGGCAACCCATGCAAACACGCGCACAGTGGCACACTTAACACATTTAAGGGTGGGGTGGCTTTTTTTTTTTTTTTTTTTTTTTGCATCGCATCACTCCCACTCTGTCATCACCTTTGATGAGACATGAGTCTTGGCCGTAGCAGTTTTTCTTAAGGGATTGGTCCTGGCGCAATTCCAAAGGAATCTGTTGAAATTGATCAGAGGTTTTTTGAACAGTATTTCATTATCACTAACAGGAATGTTGTTGTTTTTCTATTTGCTATGAGGACATGACTTTCTGGTTTACATGCACAATATTTCCCACATATATGACCTCCTCCGTCAGGTGAAAGGTGAAAAGTTTTTCTGTACACCTTTCACAAGCCTCCACGTTTGACTTGACATATAGAATATTCAGCAGCCCTCTACACCAGTTGAACACTGATTAAATATAGTGACATTTCTTTTGAAACCGATGATCTGCTTGAACTTGCCATCACACTTTAAAGCAGGATCACGAGGGCTTACTTGAACATTCACATGTGCAGGATAGCCTTACAGATCAGTGGTGGCGGGGAGAGGTCATTTTCAGTTTTAAAAGGGATTAGAGATCATTCTGGAGGGAAACTTTTTATTTATTTATTTATGAAGTGTAATATTCATGATGACTTTGCTCTACCTAGTATTTTAAAGTGACATATATTTGATAATGTTCCGTTCCATCTTTGCTTTTTACATGCTCTTTTATATCCCAAAGGCAGACTTAATGGAAAAACCATTTAAAAACTATCAGAAATCAAGAATGTAAATGGCGCGGTACGTGCTTATAGTACTGTAGTTAGAAACCACAAACGGCTATCTTTACAGCATTTGGATTTCATACTGTAACCAAGCAGCAGTGTGATTTATGACGCACTGACCTCAAGCAAATTTTTGAATGTGCATCAGCGAGTGGTTTTCAAACCAAATGACATTTATATATTTACTCCCACATACTGTATTTGTGCCATCCAGGCCTCAGTTGCTCTTTATGGGTTTCATACTAGTATAGTGGGTTGATTTTATTTTTTGCTATCAACATACAGGTGCAAATAAGGTGCTTCTCATTCACCTTTGTTGTAAATTAAAGGAAGAGTTCAACATTTTGGGAGATTCACTTATTTGCTTTCTTTCTAAACTTGAAATGAGAAGAGCTAGAGCCAAAAGACAGTTAGCTTAGCTTACCATAACGATTTGTTAAAATAACCAGCTGCTGGTTGAAGCCTTATATTTAAAAAACATATATGAGAGTGGTATCATTTTTTTTTATCTACAGTAACTCTCTGCCAAAAATGGAATAAGTGAGTTTCCCAAAAAAAAAAAAAACACATTATTTAATTAATGAGCTTTAGAGGTGTTGGAATTTTGGAGAGAGCCAGGCTGGCTATTTGCCCCTACATCCAATCTTTATGCTAAGCAAAGCTAATTGCCTCCTGGCTCTAGCTCCACACTTAATTCACAGGCATGAATGTGGTATCAATCATGTCATCTAACTCTCAGCAAGAAAAGTAATAAGCATGTTTCTCAAAACGTAGAACCATTAATTTAAGCCACTGTTGGCTTAAATGTCTAGCTTTAAGGAAGAACTTATGCACTTTATTTCAACCGTACAATTGTTGTAACCACTTCTCCCTTGATCACTGTTGCCTGTAATATTCACTTTTGTCTCTGTTGGACAGAAGCATGACAGAATGCTGCCCTTTGACCTTTAAATATGATGCCATGATAATAAAGAACAAATTAAGGATACTGATACTCTAGGATGACAGAATGTTAAGGGTCAGAACCTTAAACTGGATGTAACCGCCTGCAAGTTTTATCTCACATTAATTTGAACCACAGGACAGGTTAAAAAGTGGTTTCTTAAATGGAATTGCGGTCCTTTGCTACATGTGTGATGCTAACATGTCTTCAGATGGGGAGCCTACAGACTCCCAGGAGCCGCACTTGTGATTCCTTTCAGCACTCAGTCGATTTGGGTCTCGGTACGCCTGTAGCGCTTTTATGTGTTGGATCTTGGTTCAATATTAAGCTTGATTCCAAGCCAAGACAAACGCTGCTTAATTAGCAAGCAACCCAGGAGGCGGATCTCAGACTCCAAAGTGTATTCGCTTTCTCTAGTTTAACTTTCATAAGTATGTGCCAGGGTCGGTTGGTGGGCAATATGACTGACCTCCCCAGCACCCTTTACCCTATCCCTCAAGAGGGCCACAGATGAATTGTTCTCTCAGAAGGAAAGTGTTTTTTCTGGCAGTCTCAGCACGAGCTACTTCGATGGAATAGAGCTGTCTTAAACAGCTTAGGCCTAACATACCTTTGTAAATTAACCGATATTTATTATGTGATGTCAAGCATGTGCTGTAGAGCTTCAACAATGTCAGCATTCATAAACAAATATTAAGTAAGTTTATTAGGTTGAGAGGTTCCTGAATCAAAGTGTGCGGGGGGTCTGATGGCTATAATGTTGGCTGCAGAGCCTGAGAAAGTCTTTTTTTCCTCTGTAACATGACTGAATGAGTAGGACTGTGAAGATAAACAGAAAAGCTGGTCTTAAATCTCTCTGTGACTATTCCCACTCATTGTTTGGCCATGAATGAATTTTTCCAGCAGCTTTGAGAACAGCAACTAACTCAAAACCTTCAAAATATGTTTAAAAAAAAAAAGTATTGTTACTTTTGCAGCTTTGTTTAACTGCAGTGAGATAACTAACCTGTTACTGATATCTCTGTAAAATTTCAAACTTTAAAGGTTAAAGTGGAGTTTGAAAGCCAACATCTTGAGATTTACAGTAAGTTTCTGTTCCAAGGTGGTGCGCAGGTGACAGGTACTACTCAACCTCGAGTTAATTGATGGAGAAAGAGAATAAGAAAAGAAAACAAAGAACAAGTACGGTCAACTTCATATCTTTGTCAGAACGTGAAATTGAGAGTTGGGATAGAAGAGAAAGAAACGGCCTTCGGGGAAAAAAGAAAAGCCGATTGAAAAGGGACTCACCACACGGTTTTCTCCTCAGCTGGCTGCTGTCTAGACGGCAAATGTGATCATCCTGTCAACAGACAACTTTAAAGTGGGTTACTGAAAAGTGATCCTTCATTTACCAGATGAGTGTGTGTGTACAGTATGTGTCAGTTTCTACTTGTATTTGCTATTCCATATATGCTTTTTACCATTATCAGTTGTTGAAATTATAAACTATTGATTAATGTAGCTTTAATGTAAAAAAGAAGAAGCATTTGTTCAAGTACTTGGAGCAAATCCGAATCACAGGGCAGATACACTAATTAGTTTTTCACTTTCGACAACATTGGGACTATGGCATTTTTGCTGCATTCAAGTGGTTTCGGAATAATCGGAAAAAAAATTTTCCCAATCATTTTTCATAGCTCACCTGATCCGTTTGCTTTGCTCTTTGTTGTCACGCGAATACTGGAAACCCATCGTCTTTGTAGCGTCCATGTTGTTTCCACATTAAGACTTAAAGCTCATGAACACACCGAAGTCGGAAGAACGACTTCCATACTTGGGAAATGGGACCATCCGAGGAACACGTGAATGCACCATTGGCCCTGGTGTAGGTCTGCGCTCTCCGAGTAGTTACTACTTGTATTTTTTAAACATCTGAGTAATTAAAGTAAAGGAGGTGGACATACAAACTAAAAACAGTAGAGACTTACAGAAGTACCCAGAGTACTTATATTAGTTAATTCTGTAAACCAGCCTACGCTACAGTGAGGGTCAGGATCATTGATTGCTGCTCTTGGTCACACGTTGTGTTATCCACACCAATAAAGGCCAGGATATTATGGGTTGTGACCGTTAAGTGTCTGTTAATGACAGTCATTAGAGCCCCACTTTGCAGCAATGACTTGAGGCCCAGTGTGAGGACACTTCCACTCTGCCTGTCTTCACATGTTTCATGGAATGGCGGTTATGTCTTTTTGCGCTGTTGCACTTTTCTCCCTCTCGTCTTTCTGTTAGATGTCAGATGTTTTACTAGACGTCCCTTTCTCTCTGCCCTCTGCCTCTCTCACTTCATCACATGCCAAGCAAGTCAGGCTTTAATGTTTTTACATGCTCAATTGCACCTAAGGCAGTAACAGCCTGTGGCATTTTTTTCCTTTTTTAAAAACCCTCAGGGTGAACAAGTGCCGAGACGGTTCTGCCTTTTGGCAGGGTGTCAGGGTTCGGAGTAGTTGAGGTTGGGCGAGCAGGGCCAAGGGCCAGTCGGGATGGCAAGCAGGGGAGAGCCCTCAGTGGCCGGGGCAGCAGCAGCTCATAGAGGGAGAGTCCCATCGCTTAGCTGCACGCCCCCTTGGCAGCTGTGTTTTGCATGTAGCGCCAGGTGGAAAGGGCAACGGTCTTGCACAATTAAACACTTAATTTGTCTTCATTATAAGGATGGGCATGTTAGTTTTGTCAGGCTGAGAGGATGTTTAGGTTTAATTTTTTTTCCACTACGTGCTGTGCCCCCTGGTGTTAACACAACTTCAAGTTAAAGCTTTAAGGGATTTCTGAGTTGTTAATGTTGTATAAGGCATACCTTTAGCCAGTGTATGCAACCTTTATAGCCTTAAAGGTACCCTGTGGAGTGTTTGTCCACTAGTAGTGCCATCAAGTAAAGTTTGAAAGAGTGGGTCCCAGTTTTGCACGTGCACAAGGACGCACATGCACGAACATACACATACATACTAACTGAGTGTACATTATTCCACAGATGACAGTTTGTGGCTTTAACATGCTTAGAACTAGAAGGGCACTTGGAGACCGCAGACCTCCGCCAAGGCCATGTCCTATCTTGTAATGTTAAAGCTTTAGTGCGTAACTTTTTTTATATTAATGAACGTCCATTACATTCAAGCCATTGCCAAATGAGTTGCTACAAAGGTAATTAAGACTATCGGCTCCACACAACTCTCTGTGTTTCTCAGTATGGCTATGTTCAGAAACTAGTGTCGTCGGGCGAAACTCGAGTAAAGATGATGACCTCTTCTGAAGAGTCCGTCATGGATTTTTTTTATCCTCCGTGTCCTCCTTGGCTACTAGCAACTGTGTGGAAGGGTGGGGTGGGGGTGAAGTGTGATCACGGAAGGCTTGTATCATGTGGATGCACCACAGAATAGAATTCCTCATGGGGGCGGCAGAAACTACGCACTATAGCTTTAACAAAACAAAAGTGAAAAATAATTTCTGTATCCAACCCATGATTTGAATCCGCTCCAAAATGTAATGGGCTCTTCCTTGTAGGGCTGTCCTCGACTAAAGAAATTCTTAGTCGACTAACACTTATATGATTTTGTCGATTAATCGATTAGTTGATGTAATCGACAGAGCTGTGCTCTTTGAGAGGTGGTTAAGACTAGAAAAGCACAATATAAATGTAGTTAATGAACCATCTGTAAAACTGACTTTCTCCACAATTAATCCTGCAAAAGCACCACTTTAAATCTTGTGCTTACCAGAAATGTGCTCATAAGTTTCTTGGAAATGAGTAATTAAGCATGAATAAGCATAAAAAAGGACTCATCAACTAAAGAAATCTTAGTCGACTAAGACCAAAACGACCGATTAGTCGACTAATTGACTAAGAGGTGGCAGCCCTACTTCCTTGGCATATGCTACGTCACCCTTCCACCAAGTTTCAGGGAAATCGAGCCAGTAGTTTTTCCGGAATCCTGCTGACAAGCAGACAAACAAACCGAACTGAAAACGTGACTTCCTCTGCGGAGTTAATAAATATAGCAATGCGCCAACCAAAGACTGCTAGTAAGGTGAGGACATGTATGTAAACCATGTAGGTTTTGAATTTTCCAAAACAATCGTCTGTGAAAATGTTATATGAGGAAGGAAATGTACTCAAGTCAATGCACTTAAAACATTTATTCAGCCACAGGGCAAAAATTATTATAGCTACTCCTACTATATTCTTATCAACTCTGGGGGCAATAAAGTTAAAATACGAGGGTACTGATTCGGTAAGGACAGCCACTCTTTCGTTCAAATCAAGCCAAATTTCTGTAAGGAACATGACATCTAATTTATGACTAGTATCAGGTCATTGATTAGTAAAGACTTTAAATATATTAATTAATGGACAACCTTTCTGGCCTTCCCGTTTTCCATTAATTCCTGATAATGGACACCTCGTCGAGCATTAAACCTTCCATATCTCACCAATACATTAGATGTAGGAACACTAAAAACACATTTTAATACAGCTCCCACTCATCTCTACCCACTGTTTAATGAAATATACAGTATGTCCCATCACCATTTTATGAAATCATTGTTTGTGCTCATATTTATTCATTTTCAGAGTTGTTTTCTTTTGAGAAATCAAATTCTTTGGATCTGTCCTCATTGCATGCGATTGACTCGTTTGTTTATTAGAAACACTGCCTCTATGCGAAGCCGCTCATGCTGTAGTTGGATTGGAAAACCTTACTTCCAAACAGCGAGTTAATGACGGCTTTCGTGATGCCAGTTAGCCATGAATGCCAGTGTTTGTTTCTGTGTAGCCAGCTATCTGAAAAATACCCTGACTCTGGTGAAAATTAGCTTGCAACACTTTTTTGCATTAGAAATGATGTCCATTGTGCATTTAAAGGACTAAACAGGCAAGCAGTGAATAAGAAGACATTTGCCTTCCTGACTTGTGCGCTTTGGCTGTCTCACTGGTGTTTGGCACATACGAGTACTGTTTGGAGGCTCGGTCCCAGTGCTCTTGAAGAAAGTGCTGAGTGCTGGTGAATGTGGTGTAAAGCCACGTGGCTTTGGACTGGAGATCTTTCTCTCACCCCTGTGTTTGTTCCATCAACATATGTGTTCAGTAAAGCCTTGGACCTCAACGTGCCACATCGAATGTCTCCCCACGCTTGATGTGGTGTCACACCAGTGCACTGTGGGTACTGGAGTGGTGCTGCTGAGGTAATACCACCAGAAAACAAGACCTCACCACAATACCCACATAACAAATGTGGGTGTGTGTGTAAATGCATGAAGCCAGTAGTGTGTCTGTTGCTGGCTACCGTTGCACGTACACTCCCATCTGCAGAGACTCTTGCACAGTGTACCCTCATCTAATCCCATAGCTGTTTGTATTTGCATGCTGACATGTGCTGTGCAATACGGGAATCCATATGTGATTCCTAGGCCTTTTTAGAATTCAGCCCTATCACATGTCGCCTCGCACATGCACAGCATCCAAAACTATGTCTTTGATTAATGGTTAAAACCTCCTCCCCCCATCATCCTCACACTCTTCTCTCCTCACCTCCTGCAGTATCTGCTCCTCCTCTGCATGTGAAGGCACGCACACATTTTCTGGGCAAGTGATTGATTTCTAATTGTTTACATTTCACTCCCTGTTGCAGATGTTTGTATTCGACTCCACATTCGGCATGCGTTTACGCAGGCATGCACAGACACAAACAGAGACACACTTGTACAATAGGGACGTGTTGATGCCAAAAAGTTTCATCCAGGAATTTTTGGATGTCTTAGCTCTGGGTTTTGGCACTGCATGTACTACAGTAATTGCCTCCAAGTGGCAATTGTTACTGTTACTGTTAAGCCAATTTCTTTTGGGCACATGGGCAAGATCAGCCAAGGCCTTTGCCATGAATGTGGTTTCATTCTGGTTGAATAAGAGGTTCATAAGAGAAATTCAATTTTGCTAAAGAAAATTGCAGCCAAGCAATAACATCTAAATCTAATGAGTTCTTGTTCTGGGTGGGAGTCCCCTACCCAAACTTTTGGACTTCAGAGCTGTTTATAAAAAGTCAACAGTCTAGTTCAAGTTGTTTTTGTGGTTCTTGACTTGAAATAAACTGACTCATTCCATGGTGGCAGTTACTAAATTTAGTGGCACTCCAATGTAAGCTTCTGTGTGGGGTGTTCATAGAGGGCTCAGGCAGCCTGCAGTATGTAGCCAATATCCAGTGTAAGCAACAGTGTTATCCTGAGTAACAGCGGTAATAAGCTACTGCTGAAGGATCCCTGCCACCCATGCGGAGCAGAGTTTAGGTTAAGCAGTGGGCAAGGTGCAACCCAAAACGGATCCCTGTCTTTGATGTGGGCTCTAATGGCTCTGCGTGGTCGTGGTTGGGCATGTACACTACAGTAGCAGAACAAACATACACATCTCCCAGTTTTCCTATCTGGGAAGCCATGCACTGGTTTGCTCTCTCTAGTATTTGCCTGCTACAGTATATCCAATACAGCTGGGTGGTTTACTGGAACGCAGAGTTGCAATTTAAAGGTTACAGATTAGATCCCTGTCTGTGTCAGTCAACTGTCAAAGCCCTGATTCAGGATCCTATTAAACTGTAGTGGTGTTTTGTGCTAGTCCTTTTTGTGAAGGACATTAATACCACCATAGCTCAGAAAATACCTCAAGTCAAATTGTACATTATATCTAAAC
The DNA here is from genome assembly GCF_008315115.2 of Sander lucioperca. Lineage (NCBI taxonomy): Eukaryota > Metazoa > Chordata > Actinopteri > Perciformes > Percidae > Sander > Sander lucioperca. The sequence goes on along the minus strand of NC_050189.1, from coordinate 25,038,363 downwards.
AATTTATTGACTGAAAAAAAGGTGTATCAAATATGTAAAACCAAAGATGGCACATATTTATTCTAGAGCTGCAACGATTTGTCAATGAATTGATTGAAGGAAAATTAATCTGCAACTCTTTTTAAGAAATTATTAATTGTTTGAACCATTTTTAAACAAAAATGCACCTTCCAAATACTCACGTGTGTATTTGCTGCTTTTCTTTATCATATATGGTAGTAGGCTAGGGGTGGAACGGTAGGCCTACATGTATTCGTATTGAACCGAAACGGTACGGGCATCTCGGTTCGGTACATGAATTTACACGGAGAATACACGTATAAAAATAAATAAAACATGGAGGACCACACGTATTCAAAATCCAAATTTCAGGAACAGGAGTCTTCTTCTTCGCCCAGAAAAAGAAAAAGGATATTGAAAAGAGCAAGAGACCGGCTTTTTGAAGCGTGAAGGCTACCGTAGCTGTAATACGTACTTTGAACTGCGTGGTGCGAGAGAGTTGATTGCGATATATGATCTCAACGCTAGATGGGAGAAATTCCTACACATTGGACCTTTTAAAATATTGCAGCAATGATGCAAGAATTTGGGTGACATCAAATTATTCAAATGTGAAAATAAGTATTTTCTCTTACTACGTCTTGGTGCCTTTCACATGCTATCCTTAACGTTATCCCATTGTAGCGCAAATGAGGGGGATATTATAACGACATAATGGACTTTGTGCCTGAGAGAGGCTGTAACAGTCAAGCAACAGATTCTTAAAAAGGGTCTACATTTTCAACATTTGTCCAACATGGCATTTTTTCAGCTTTTGCAGCACTATAATCATCAACAGTGTCCTTCACCTTACTCGGTAGAAGTCGTTTTGGACGACAGCAAAAGTTTTGTTTCCAAAATGTAATTTAAACCTTGTACTCCTGCAGAACATAAAACAGTGGAGCTTGTCTGTTATGTATACTTGAAGGATTTTAAGACCTTTATAGGCCGGTGCTTAACTCGACATCTCTGTGCTTACAGCATATTGAAAGAAGGTTTTGATCTACACAGTGGCAAAGTGGTGGTCTCCCTCTGGTGCATGCTGAGAACCCATCACTGCAAACTGGTGTAAGTCCTCTGGGTGTAAACATGAGAAAATCAAGACCATGGAGTGTGTGTGCAGGCCCACACACACACACACACACATGCAAACTCACACCCTGCTGCACACACTCACAGACAGTTTTTGCTCTCAGGGAGGGAATGTAATCTGTTCACAAACCACAAAATTGAAAAATGACCCCGACACTCTTCCAAACTGAAAAGTGAACAGTGCTTGCAACACAAGAAGGCATACTCACACCAAATCTTTATACAACACGGTGGTAAGCCTTTGATTTCAAGTAACACTCAAAGTAATTTAAGGATCTCTGTAGGTTGCAGGTAAGGATTCGTGTGAGTCTCTCATGCACTCTCACGTTGTCTCATGTTTACACACACACACACACACACACACTCTAATCTTCTGTGCAGGGCTTAAAGCAGTGGAGCTTGCCAGTCTGTAAATTGTATTCTTTAAGGATTTTATGGTCCTTGGCTTGTGCTTAACTCCACATCTCTGGTAGCTTATTGAAAGATTGAAAGGACGCAAACACACAACTTTTTTCTGCTTCACTTAGGGGAGAAGACAGAAGATGGATATCGAAAGGTTATTCAAAAATCCCTACAGAAGTCCAATATTCAGGGGTGTTTGAGGGCAAGGTTAAAATAACTAGCAATAATGACAATGAGATATAAAACATCTCTTTCGACTCCTCTTTATGTTAGGATTGTTTGACTGAAGGCCTATTGAAAAGATTTAAGGGAGAGGATTACTGCTAATTAAGCAAAGTTTGTGTGAGTCTGATTACAAAACTACAGCTGTTCTAACAAATCCAAAGCACACAAAGACCTCTGCCAAACAAAGTCAAAGCAACCAAAGGAAAAATTGAGTTATTGACAGGGCACTATTCCCAGCAGCGCAGATGAGTAATGCACATGATGTGTTTAAAGGATATTCAGTGTCTCCTAATCAGCAGTATGCCTTTTATTATAAACGTTTCGTAAACATCTCATATAAGCAGAGGAAGCTTGTTTTAGATGACATGGCCTTGTGGTCTTCCACAGATACATGTTACGCTCGCCATTGTACAACAACTCCACTGCGGTTGGGGTTTAATTGGTCTTGCTTCTGAGTGCTGATGCATGAGGTTTACCAATGCTCTCGGGTTGATTGTGAGCACGGCCCGTTCTCTGATTCGAACACGAGCGTAGAAACCACGGAGGCTTCGAGAAACCGGGGCCTTTTCTCATTTATCCAGCAGCGTGGTATTAATTCCAAAGATGCTTCCCAGATGCACGCAATGGACACTGAATTTGGAGAAGCTGATATTTTAAGCACCGCAAAAGTGGTCCAAACCCATGTGTGATGCCAAAGCGATTTTAAAGGATCAGGATTTAAGCATGTGTGTTTTTTTTCCTAACCAACTTTATGAACCGGTAAAACGTTGGTATAAGTTTCATTATGCTTTTGCCAATTATGTTATGTTTTTCCTTTTCAATATTCTTTAAACAGTAAGAATTTGTGGTCTGTTCAGAAGTAGAAATAGACACCGACCTTTACAAAAAAACATATCTATAAGTCCTGTATCGACCATCATCTGGTGCTTTTAAGGATGTGCATCCTCCCACAACATGCGTGAAAACTTCCTGGATTCCTTTTCCCCCTTTTTTTCCCCGACCCAAATCACAATGAAAGGTGACCCAGCGCAGCATTGAAGTTTCTAGATTTATGAGCCTGTAGCGAACGGTGAAGGTCCCGCGATGAAAACCTTGCCTGGAGGCCTCGGGCCAGGAGCCAGGGTGTTAGTTGACTAAAGACAACTATTCGTGTTTCATTGTCCCCCGATGAAACATCCGCATTTTGTTGTTATACGCTGTGACTGTGAAGAGAGTCTGTCTGTGATTTATGATATTAATCTTCGCATCATTGTGGAGCCAATTGTGAATGTCTGCGGTAACAATATAAAGCCATCAATCACTTGATCAGTGAAGAAAATCATGTATATTGCACAGAAAGTGCACATCTCTGTTCAGTTAGAAAAACAATAAGAGAAACCATATTTTCAACTCATTCCTACTGACCCCTCCAATATTAAGCACAGTTCTATTTCCTACGTTAAGAATGCACTGTATACTGTTAGGTTATGATTTGTGGCGCCTTGGGTTTTACAGGTTGAACCACAAGCAAACGAGCAGCATTTCTCACAATCAGCTTTTCTGAATGACCTCACTGGGATAATGATAGGGGGATGAGGTACAGTAGAGGAGCTGCTCTTATACTCCATCTTTCACTGGCTTGCTGTAGATGATGGAGTGATGGGTGGGAGGTGGAGGTGGTGATGAGGGAGAGGTTCTAAGGCCTGGCGCTGTTTTGCCCTCAATTGCATGGCGGCACGCTGCAATAGACACCAATTAGAGGGAGGCGTAGAGTGAAGCCCTTCTAGATGAGCTCAGCCTGTGGCTCCTGTCTGACACACACACACACAAATGTCCTTAGTACATCTATGTTTGCGAGAAGAATTTGATGTATGATGACATAGCGAGCTAATGATTTAAAATGTGTGTACATCTTTGCGTTATGTTTGGATATGTCAGTTCGGTCTATGGGAGGGAGTAAGGATTTATTTTAACACCCTCCTTATTTTGTGTCTGATGCCAGAAGCTATGGGTTTATGTAAACCTCTGCCACACTTGAAAGGCCTTAGACCACCCCAAACACTCCAGACAAGCCTCGTCTTTCTTCTGCTGCACCGTGTGTGTGTGCACAGACTTTTGTGGTCTTTTCTCAATTCAATTTTATTTATAGTATCAAATCATAACAAGAGTTATCTCGAGACACTTTACAGATAGAGTAGGTCTAGACCACACTCTGTAGTTTAGCCCCAACTATTACAGCGGTTGTAGCTATTGCGACAGTGGCAAGGAAAAAGTCCCTTTTTTGTTAGGAAGAAACGTCGGACAGACCCAGACTCTTGGTAGGCGGTGTCTGACGTCACCGGTTGGGGGTGTGGTGAATGGTGGCAATAATAGTCATAATAAAGATAGTGGAACAGTGACCACAATGGTAGTCGTAGTAGTTCATGTCATAGTAGGGCACAGCAGGGCGTTATGGGGTGTAGTGTGGCACTCAAGGGTTTTTTGTACCTACTACAAAACTACCCTATTCCTGCAATATATTAATGGATATTTTATTGGTCGGACCCGCTAATGAATGTCTTTTCTCTTGCCTTCCTGTGACCTCTCTGTAAAGGTCTTTTTTTATTTTTAGAAGCTGCTCTTCAGTCGGCCTGTCCTAACAACCTGTTGAAACGCTTTTGAGATGGGCTTTAAAGGGACTTGTAGTTTTGTCTCTCTGACACAAGATGCTGCTCTTGAGCTTTAAAGGCTGCAAACAGAAAACATTTCAAGTATTGAGAAGTCGGTGCTTGCTCTCTCTTCTTCTCTCTCTCTCTCATAATTAATTATGTCTCTAAGAAAATGTATTTACACACATTTTACAGAGTATTTTTCCTGTATCTGTCCCTTTCTTATACTTTGAAATAAACAAAGTATAACAAAGTGAATCTAGATAGAAAGAAGTAATGCTGGGTATTATTATGGGCAGCATGCTCATGGATTTTCTTTTCCTCTCCATCTCCTCTCCTGCTGTTCAGTTTTACTGTCTAAGCAGCAGCTGCCTGTATGGTAACGGTGCAAACACCTCTCTGGTAGGGAGTTCACTACAGTAGCATATTTAGACAGCTGTAAGCCCAAAAGCTCCTGTGAAAACAGGGTAGAGGTTTTTTTTTTTTTATGTGGGAGCGGGATGGGATGGGGGTGCAATGATCCATTGCAGCTCTCTTCCTGTGCGGTTACTCTTCAGTCATGCATCCAAATGTTTCATCTCCCTCTCCATCACCTGGGCAAGCTCTGACTTGACACTAACCTTAAGGAGGACACATGAGGTTTCTTTCCATGAGCGTGCGCTTGCCAATTTTGTTTTGTAAACTGTGAAAGAGAAACTAGATGTAATTTCCACATTTCAACAGAACTATAAAGGAACATAGCCCAAGGCGTGAGCTTTGCAATATAAACTTTTCTCAAAGTGTATTTAAGGGAATGATGTATTAACTTGGCATGCTAACATAGTCTCTATTTTACACACACACACACACACACACACACACACACACACACACACACACACACACAGTTTCTCATCTCTTTCTTATTCCTTTTTTCCTCTCTCTCTCTCTCTCTCTCTCTCTCTCTCTCTCTCTCTCTCTCTCTCGCTTTTACTCTCTCGCTTTTACTCTTATACAACACATGAGAAACACAGAAAAAGGCCCTCCCATGGATAAATGATAACATTTGTAGTCTTAGGAGAAAATGTCGGAAGACGGAGCGTCTGTGGAAAGCCACTAAATTAGAGGTACACAGACTCCATTTAAAAGACATGATGCTGGATCTGAATGAATTGATAAAGCAGGCTCGCTCAGCTTATTTTTCTAATCTTGTGTCAGGAAATAAGAAAAATCCAAAAGTCTTGTTTGACACTATTGAAAATCTTACTACACCTTCGGCTCCTCTTGTGCCTGTGTACACGCATGAGGACTGTAACAACTTTTTTTGTCGTTTTTTTTGAACAAAGTACATGACATTAGGGCCAGTGTAAATTCTCCATTCATTAGTGTTTGTTCTACTGAGTTTTCACCGGTGTCGTCTTGGTCGTCCTTCACTCCTGTCAGCCTACAGGATGTGAAGACCATAACAGGAAATATGAAACCGTCTTCGAGCCCCACTGACATCGTCCCAACAACTCTATTGTTGAAAATGTTTGATATTGTCGGCCCCTGTGTGGAAAAAATAATTAACCTGTCACTTACATCTGGCTCAGTCCCCAGCTACTTCAAACACGCTGTGGTAAACCCGATCCTTAAAAAGCCCAATCTTGACCCTTCAGAACCTAAAAACTACAGGCCCATATCTAAACTTCCATTTATCTCCAAAATTTTGGAAAAAGTAGTGGCATGCCAGCTGACCACCTTCATGGAGCAGCACAACTTGTTTGATACTTTTCAGTCTGGTTTTCGAAAATTACACTCCACTGAAACAGCCCTTATCAAAGTCTCTAGTGATGTGATGATGGCAGCACACTCTGGCCGTTACACTGTACTTGTACTTCTTGATTTGACTTCTGCTTTTGACACTGTGGATCACAGTATACTGATCAATCGGCTTCAGAATGAGATGGGACTATCAGGATCTGTCCTTCAGTGGTTCTCTTCCTATATTCATGACCGAACCTTTAATGTTGCTGTAAACAATGTACAGTCTGATGTGACCAATTTGTTCTGCGGAGTGGCACAAGGGTCAGTTTTAGGTCCTATTTTGTTTTTACTGTATATTTTGCCACTTGGTCAAATTATTGGTTGTTTCAAGGATGTATCCTATCATTTCTATGCCGACGATGTCCAGTTGTATTGTTCTTTTAATGATGCTGAGTTCCATCGTTTGTCTCTGTTCCTAGAGTGTGTGTCCTCCATCAAAGACTGGCTGGCCACTAACTACCCGCAGATAAATTCAAACAAGACTGAAACGCTGATCTTTGCTCCAGACCATAAGATCCCGCTGATCAAACAGCACCTTGGCTCTCTGGGCCCCTCTGTCAAATCCAGCCTCAGAAACCTGGGGGTTGTGTTTGACCAGGCCATGTCTTTGGAGACACACTCAAAACAGCTTGTCCGAAATTGCTTTTATCATCTTCGGAACATCTCTAAAATTCGCAAAATGTTGTCAAAGAAGGATCTGGAAATGATAATTCACGCTTTCATATCAACAAGACTTGACTACTGCAACTCTGTTTTTACCTGTCTGAATAAGTCTGCACTGAACAAACTGCAAATTGTTCAAAATTGTGCTGCTAGACTTTTAACAGATGCCCCTCGAAGGTCTCATATCACTCCAGTCTTGTCAGCTCTCCATTGGCTCCTTGTAAAATTCAGGATTGATTTTAAGATTTTAGTGCTGACTTTCAGAGCCTTAAACGGTCAGGCCCCACAGTACATCCTGGACCTTTTGAAGCCGTATTTCTCTGGCCGGACTCTTCGGTCCTCTGGCCAGAACTTGCTTGTAGTCCCTAAGACTCGTTATAAGACCCGAGGGGACCTCTCTTTTCAGTCTGTTGCTCCCAGACTGTGGAACGCCCTGCCCCTGTCCATGCGTCTGGCAGACTCTGTTGTCTCTTTTAAAAAGGATCTGAAAACATGTTTATTTAGGAAAGCCTTTGGTTGATGGGTTTTCACTAGTGTCACTTTAATTTTACATATGTATATACATTTTATATTGTTTGTTTTACCTATTCTTTTGTACAGCACTTTGTGATTTTATCTGTGAAAAGCGCTTTATAAATAAATTTTACTTACTTACTTACTTACATTACCCACAATACCCTCAGATACAGGCTCCTATGACGAGCAGCAACATATCATCATTGCACAAGTCCTGTTATTCCATATCATGTATAATTGGACATTTCCCTGTGCAATCACTACCCACAGACTTCAAGACGTGGACATTTTTTCAGTTTTACGTGCTGTACATGACCGTCATGTAGGCTGTATCATAAAACTGCTCACTAAACAGTAGTTTAAAACCTGGATCAACTGATTTACCTGCCTTTTTGGCCACTTGTGGATAGCATAAGCAAGCTGTTAACACAACATTGAAGACTTGAAACATGTTTTAATGGTGAACGTGTTACAAATATTTGCACATCCAGCAGATATGGAGCAACATTATCATTCGTTTGGAGTCATGTTTGCTGCCACCTGTGTTCAATTTTCACTCTCTTTTTAGCTCCATTTTTGGTTTCCGCCAAAAATGGTGGAGACCAATCAATCAAAACAGTCAAGTTTCTGCACAACAATGAGCTAAAAGATGCTAAAACCTTGAGTGTGGGTTTTCATTAAAAAAAACAAATGTCAACCTCATGGTTGCAGTTGAGAAAAAATGAGGAGATCACAATATTAGTAGGATTCATCCTTTGGGGACCATGAATTTCATGGCAATCCATCCAAAGGTGTTGACATATTTCAGTGTGGACCAACTGACTTGATTATATAATATTGATTATAGCCGCTTTACACACCACTGACTGGTATGACATCACACCAAGGATGTGACAGACATACACAGACAGACATTAATTATTTCCCCTCGCAGCTCTCAGTACAGCATTCAGTTGGCACCATTGGTCCTCTTCAGTTGGCGAGGATGCGGCTCCTGTTTCGCTTCTGGTTACATACAGAGTAGTGATGTCAGCTATTTTCGTTTGTCATTATCTCATGGTCATACTGGATTCTGAGTTTTTTTTAACTTGGCATTGCGTTGCTACAACAGCCTCATGTCCTGTTTTTTTATCATGGCAAAGAGCAGCTTTAAAGCTACTCCTTGCTTTCGGGCAGGATTCTGAGGGGAAATTTGGAAGGAAGGATGGGTATTTTTTTGAGTTGTGTTTATCTTGAGGCTTTGGTGATAAACCATAATGTGTGTCCCCCGTGGGCCATATTTCCTTATTGACCTATTAGTCAGCGCCTTGTATTTGATATGCCAGTGGTTTTGGAAAAGAAGGGCAGGACAGCGGGCGCATGAGTGCTCTTTTCCATATAGATCTGCGATCTGCTCAATGAGTTTTGACAGGCTGAGCTGAAATGCTATCCAGTAAATTTTACACAAGATGGATGGAAAGAGAAAAGAAGACTTGATGGGGTAACAGTCTGAAAAAGAGAGAAAATGCAGATTAAACAGAAGTGTGTATGGTTGAAATGAGTCACTATATGTGCTTTTTCCACTCTTTCCTCACTGCTCATGTCCCGAATGGCATTCAGTATCTGTCTCGCATTCACGTTCTTGTCTTTCCGGTTCATACTGTGCCAACAAAGCGTACTGAACTCAGCCAAATAAATCAAGTATCAGTTTATGATATATACATCTAACACACATTCTTATAGATAAATGTCATAATCCTCCATGTGCCTATTTGCATTTCGTTGCATCTTCTATTTGTTTCTTAGCTGATTACAGAAGCATATGGGTGAGGAATTCTTGATTGCAGAGCTGCACTTTGGCAGGCTGATGGATTGTTTCCTCTCTCTAAATGCTGTAGGACAAAGCCCAGCCGATGTGTTGAAGTGTGGCTGCTTAAAAGAGCTGTCAGCACTCCCAGCACCATGGCAAGTAATGGACAGAGAGGTGTATTGCATTAGAGCTTATGTCATGTCTCAGTCATACAAGGGTTAATAAGAGTTTGCGCTTGTTGAAATTATGTCATTTCAAAGCCTGTGGTTGTATATCAACGTTTGTGAACAGGTGAAAAAAAACTCTGCATGAAGAATTCAAGTTTGCGAATGTGTAGTCATTTTTACTATTTAAAAAGTTTAAATTGCCCATATTATGAAAAAATCACTTTTTCTGGGATTTGGGGTATTATTTTATGTCTCTGGTGCTTCCACACGCATATAAAACTTGGAAAAAAAACCATCCATGCTGTTTTGAGTGAGATACGGGTTTCTGAATGTATTCTGCCTTCAGTCTCCGGGTGAGCTGGTCAAAATCGGCAGGGCCATCTATGTCATCGGCCGAAACATTGTGTGTGCTAACCACTTTAGCTAATACCACATCAGCTAGCTGTTTCTCCAACTTCGGCCTGTACAAGGCAGGATTAGCCGGGAGACTTCTTCTAAACGAGGGCGCGCTTCCAACTTTGCGTGGAATACCTGCAGACGAGGGACATTTAAGTAGTTCTATAGTGTTGTAGCAGTGTTTTGCCATTGAGAACGAGGTGGCTAACAGCTAGCAGCGCTAGCTTCTAGCTAGTAGTCCTTACCTAGCTACTGCGCGTGTGCGACTCCCAACAAAGATGGAACAGAAGCGTGATGCCTCACTCTGTAGCTAAAACGGAGAGCTCAACACACAGGGTGAAAAGAGGAGCTGCAGCAATGTGCAGTACAACAAAAATATGGTGTTTTTTGAAAATTAAACCATGTAAACCTATTCTGGTACAACCTCAAAATACAATTATGAACCTGAAAATGAGCATAATATGGACGCTTTCAGCATGTCCATATATAACCTGTGTACATATCAGAGCCAAATTTGTACTTGTAACTGAAATGTATGTTCATGTGTAACTTGACTGTCCCATACAGTGTGGGAAATGAGTTTCACACCCATTTTTCTGCTTTGAATCGCTACTCAGTTGTTCACAAAAGCCATTCTTTCAAGTAGTCATGTTTTTTTCTTCATAGAAGTGCCATATACAACCACTTGTTTGAACCCAGTATCCTACAGGCTGTGATCAGGATGATCAGCAGTGAGGAGCAAAAAAGGCAGAGGTTCAAAGCCAGTTTTCTCCAATTTTAAACTCCTATTTGAACAATAATAATAAAAGCCAACATGTTTCAGCCTGAGACGAGCCTTCATCAGGAAATGAGTAATTGCTTGAGAAGTGTTTTGCTGAAAGTCTAATAGCATGCATATAAAAGATTCAGTGAATTTCTGTGTTTCGCAAAGGGAATTGGAACAATGTGCTCGAGGTGTCCTCCATTTGTCTTTAATCGTTTCCATATTTGTAGGTCAGGTCCAGGTCATAACAAGGAACTGAAGTACACACGCCCCGTTTGCTCCTCGTTATTGCATCATTATTTTACCAAGTGAGAAATGTCAGATTTCGGAGGGCGCTCCAAGGGTTAAAGCCTCCTTTGACTACCTTTATCATATTACTATCACTTTCTCGGATAGTCCTAGAGCCAAAGACAACACACAATACATTTTCAACAATGAAAAACACATGTTACTGATGTGACTCAATTTTGGGGTTAAACGCTGAAACCTTAGCTGTGTGTAGCACATACAGGAGATCAGACACGTCTTCTTGTGGCTAGAAGAGCTTCAGCTCTCTTTGAGTGTAAATACTCCACACTCTCACATCATGAATAATAAGCTGCTGAGACAAACCAGGTGCCTTTCTATTTGGAGTTGCTGCTTGGTGTCTCTGCTTGAAAAATTGCTGTTGAACTGTTGTGTCTCGTTTTGCAATTATGAAAGAGGTTAACAAGAGAGTCTGTTTCATGTCTGTAGTTCAAGAAGACCTGTTTTACAGCTTTTGAACTTCATTTCTCTTAACTCTCACGTCATGAATGTAGTCATTAGTCAGGATGTTGGTTCTACGTCTCTTGGAGCTGTCGGAAGTAGATAATTACAACATTTTCCATGTTTTGAGTATTTATCTAGGTTTTCCATTTCATGCACATTTGTTGCACTAATACCCTTTCCCTTTTCTCCGACTAACTGTCTATGGAGCCTGACATGACCGTGGATGTCATATTTACAGTTCTGCAATCCTGATGGAGCCTATTGCGGCCAAAAATCTTTGGTTTCAGAGCATTGATTACCGCAAACGGCTGCAATATTTCTTCATCATAACGCACAATTTCCCAGACAGCCTCCTGAACAAGCTGTCCAGGGTTTGTACTCATCAAATGTCACAGAAACTAGTTATAATTACCTTGAAACAAAGAGAACTTGGTCCTCCTTTTAAGCAGAGGATGAAGGTATCAAACTTCTTAACAAAGAAAAACATAAAACATCATGTTCAAACGTGCCAGAGCACTGTATCAAACGGTTAAGAGCTGGACAGATTTGATCGTAATCCAAACTTTGATTGCCGTCACAGTGGCTGAACCATTCAATCATTACCCCACCAATCAAAAGTGCTGCGTAATCATAAATTTTGAGCTGTGACAAGTTTTAATCCCTGTCAAGATCAGCCAAATCCCTCAAATGTATTGTACTAGTAGTACATAAAACCAATCAGTCTGTAAAATGTGAATATTAATGTCTCTTGTTCCCCAGATGTTTCGGTCTGGAAATAATAATAGGACAAGTGATAAATTAAGCACTGACAAGCCCCCTCTGCTTTTTAGTATCCGATAAAACAGAGTAAGCTCTTTATTACTGATACTCGTGTTTACTGATTACAAGTCCCAAATGTTAGAACTGCTGCCGCCACTGACTTGTAGCATTATGTCACCGGATAGAAGCGCAGTTCAAGGGCATACTAGTAACTTTAGAGTAATTTATTTTGAAATTCACGAGGAAACCAAAACAAATTAGTCACTCAAACAGGAAGGAGTTTAGGGGGGGAAAGGATGACATGGCCAGGATGCGTGTTGAATGTGAACAGCCCCAGATGGAGCAGTGAGGTCTTCTGTTCAGTTTCACAGGACCAGGAGATAGAGGATGTTCATTCAGCAGTGTTAACTATGGAAAGGAAGTCATATTACATTTTATTATAGAATGTTTCTGCTACATGTTGTTTTATTGTTATTTTACAGTTTTATTCCAACTGCTTACACACGTTTTGAAAACTGTCTCCTTTTTTCAAAACTCTACACACAATTCCCAAAACTGCACACACAAAATGCAAAATGCCTCACATCTCCTTCAACATGAAACACTGCATTCAAATACCATAAACACATCTCAAAATGAATGAATTGTGTGCACAAACAAAGTCTGATTGATTTGTAATGCTGAAATAGTTATTAGATAGCTGCATGCCGTATGGACGCCATTGTAAAGCTACTCAAGATGGGCTTTTCTTATTGGTCAACTCGTGGTTGATTGCATGATGAATAAGTGTGGCCCTGATCTCATCAGAGATGGCTCTCCTTCCTCTTCTTCCCTCCCCCTCCTCCTCGTTGTCGTCCCCTGTCTGTCCCTCCTCCTCCCCTTGCCCTCTGTCTATTGTTGGCATCCATTGTTCAAAAAAGGTAATCTGACCTTTGACCTCTGTATAGGCCTATACTAAAGCAGTGATTGGTTAGTGTTCAGTTGTGACATAATGTGTTTGCACATGTGAGGAGAGTGTGTGTGCCCTGGTAAATAAGTGTAGCATTTTGATTGGTTGTGTTTAGAAAAGGAAAGCAAGTCACTTCCTGTTAGATTTTTGTGTCTTAGGTAGAGAATTGTGAGAAATAGCTAATGGTTTTGGAGATTTGCTGTGTAATTTTGCACTTTGAGTGAGAGGTTTCAAAAATCATGTGACATGAAAAGATTTTGTGTGTAAGCAGTTGAAAAAAACTGTAATATATAATTCAATATCTGGTACTGGCACACGTATAGTACATGACGACTATGGTTAACTGCTCCTCAGAAGTTCCTTCCCGAGGCTATTTTGCAGAGGCGCCGTTGCTCCGTGCAGCGCTTAGCGCCTCCCAAGACGATTGTGATTCGTTTAAAGAAATGCCAATAAACCAGAGCATGTTTTTCTCCAATGCCAGAATGCTGTGTGGACTAGCCAGACCCTCCTCTGCAGCGCTGTGGAGGAAGGTCTGGCAAAGCAAGACTAGTATAGGCCTAATTCTTACAAAAAAAGATGAAATATTCCGGGATCAATTACTCTACAGCGAAATGTTATTAAATCACAAACGATGCATCTTTCCTACCGTAGTAAGGTAAACAATGAGCTACAAACTCGTTTTCATCAAAACGAGCCATCCTCCAACCTGGAGAAATAACATTGGTCTCTATGAGCAGCTGGCGGAGAGACGGCAGTAAGGCAGTAAGAGTGTTTAGGGACCGTCTACAAACTACAACACCGAAAAGAGATACAACAAAAATATTTATTAATTATATGATTAAATAAGGTAGTGTCCCCAAACTTACCTCAATTATAACTTGTCTCCTGCTAGTTGTACTACAGCACTTATTAAAAGAATAAACATATTCATAATTTTGGGGAATATGTTTTGCCAAAAAAAATGTAATAGCCTATATATCATAATTACAGAGTCATGTCTCCAAAAACTACTCCTCACATAGAAGGCCCCCTGCTGGTTGTACTACAGCACTTATCTTTCAAAAATAAGCATTATCATAATTTTGGGGACTATTTTTTGCCAAACTTTTTTTTATATGTCATAATTACAAAGAGGCAATGCCCCCCCCCCTGCTGGTTGTCTGAATTTCTTTTCAAAGTGCACCAGATTGATGCATTTAAACGTTAAAATAGACATTTTCTTACAGGCGAGCATGCCCATGGACCCCCCCTAGGGGGGCTTGTGCCCCAGTGCAGCTCTAGGTCTAGTGACGCCCCTGGGGCAGTGTCCCCATTTTAAGTTTACAAAGATAAAAACATTACCTGTTTTGGAGGTATTTACACCTCTGAGCTGAAAATGTCCCCGGATTTTGTCTCAGAAATCTGGTCACCTTAAGCTAGCTGCTAACTGTCTGTCTGCTGTTGCGAGTCGGGTAGTGAACAGAATAGTTTTTAGAGCAAACCCTTTGACCTGTGAGTTTGTCATATGCTTCACTCTTAACATAACAATATTGATTATGGCTGCTTTAAGTCAGCTATACGTTTTATTGATGAGTTTTCCGAAAATGAAGTACATTTTTGGAGAAAAAAAACCTGTTCTGAAGGCTATAATATCCAGATGATGTGGCAATATGGTCTCAATTTTGAAGCGCGGGGGATCAGTCAGGCTTGTTGCTGGCTAGGAGTCCATAAATAAGCCGTGGTGCTTAGCGTCTGCCCAGATCTGGATGCGGGTCTCACGCTCCCCGTTTCCTTCCAGCCCACCTTGGCGACCAGTTTAGCCAACTCCAGTGGCTTTACATAGCTAATTTATAACTGTCATACCCTCTTTAAAACGCCACAGTGGCCATGGTTGGGTGAGGGGGGGGGGAGAAAAGAGTGTTGGTGTAGTGGGACCCTGATGGAGTTAGCCTGTGCAATCACCAGAAAGCTGCTAAAACATATGAGCTCTCCTGGATGTGCTAATGGGAAAAGCTCTGTACTCAGAACTTATGAACGCAGTTTCAGGAAGCAGTAAATGTCACTGCTGATTCTTAATTACTTGCCCCATTCCTCCTCTGCGCTGTGGGAGTTTTAGAGGCTTGCTCAGGTGGGATCACATTGTGGTTACTGGCTTATTCAAAATGTCACTATAAAGAGTACAGCAAATTATTATAAAATATTTTTTGAATAAAGGAGAGGTGGCTCGTTCATTTAGATATTAATGATTAAATTCATTTACAATATACTGATGTAGATTCTGTAAACCTGATGAAGGAAGCAGACAAATCTCAAAATATAATGTGTTTTTAGATATATACTTATGCTATTGTTAACATTTTGGTGTATTCTTTGTCCTGCTAAATAGCAGATGTAAGATATATTCACCATTTTAAATGTTGAAACTACCACCGTGATGCCATCCAGCACCTGATGTTCCGGGCCAATGCAAGCTGACAAGATCCTTATTATGCAGCTGCTATTCTGAGAAACAAATGATTTTGTTTTTGTTCATGCTGTAAAAAGTTCTGGTTCCAATCCAGGCAGAACAAATGTCTTCCTCTGCGGAGCTGCAGGGAGTTAGTCAAAAGGTCTGCTGGACTGTATGTCAGCAGAGAGAGGTCCGTTAAAGGACGAGTTGGCGTTTGTCTTTCCCTTGAGCACATTATTATTTATCCCTAAAATGGCCTTACTTGCAGCACTGTTCTTGCTCCCACCTTGACCCTGATATAGTATCCTCAGTAGATGTGTTTAAGGCTCTGTAAATTGGTCATCTTTAGATTACCGCCAGGTACTGAAACCAAATTTTGCTTGTACCACTACTTTGCCCTGTCATATTAAGTATTAAATAATCATAAATAATCACGATCAAGTAGTTCATAAAAGGAAAAAGCTAGAAAACTTTGATGATAATCATTAAAGACCAAGAAGAAAAAAAGGACAAATATTTAAGGAGTATTTCAAGATGTGTGTTTTAGCTGTACTATTGCATACTCTGAGTTGCCGTTTTGCAGCTCACCTCCCATCTGGCTTGAATTGGATTTCGCTGATTGTCAGGGAATTACATCTTTATTTTAATCCTCTGGTTTTGGGGGACGTGGAAGTGTGGTTGATTTTCAGCTGCAGGTCGTAAAATCACTGTCCTGGTAAAACATTTTATACTCTGGCCCAGAAAGCTTTTTAAACAATGGCTTTGGTGTAAATCATGCCTGGAGCACATACACCATTTGTGGGGGTGGTGGGAGGCTACCATTTATCCCACCTGAACCATTTTAGGTCTCCTGGTGGGAGCCAAGGGTTTGGGCTCTTGAGTGTAACTTAATGTCCGTCTCTGGTAACTTTAGCTTCATTTGTCTCTTTTTTTCTGAGAACACTGGGCCTGTTAACTCAGGTCATCACCCCATAATAAGGCAATCTTTTAATTTGACCCTTTATTCCTCCACAAAGGAGTAAAGGAAGGGATCAGTTAAACTTCTCTTGCCTGGAAAGCCTGCTTGGTGACCTTTTTACAAGACCTAAAAACCACTGCCAGTTTACATTTATATGTTATTTTGCACGAAAGAGCTTTTCTAGTCTAATTTGAACCTACTGTGAGTGATGATAGAAGCAATGTTGGTATGTTTTGACTCAGGTTTTAAACTTGCAGGCATGTTAATTGGTTGGTTTTGCATCATAATGTCAAAAAGGGAATTTAACTTAATTCTCAACCCAAACAATTAATCTTGTTGAAGTTGCAGTGATTTGTACTTAAACATATGGATGAGAACTGTAAGTATAGTATTGAAAAAATACCACTGTTGTGTTGCCAGTTCTAAGAAATAACTGGCAATGTGACTGTAGTAATTTAGAGCAGTGGTACAATCATAATCTTTAGTTGAAGGCCAATGTCCCCCATTATTTTCCATTTAGACAGCAAAAATCGATAATATGAGCAAGATTGTTAAATGCATGTTCAGTCTTTATTTTTGTTTTGTTTGTTTGTTTTGTTTTGGACAGCAACCTCACCTCCTGGGAAGACTTCTTGATGCCTCTGGGGGTACTATGTGGTCTTTTCTATCTATTTAAAAGTATAAAGTAAGTTGATATTTACCTAGTTGATTGCTGTGCTCTGTGGGAATGGACAGATGGTGTGTTGCTAAAAAAGAAGTCAGGTGGGGCAGGAAACATAAGCAGCCAATCAATGACTATAGCTTTTACAGTTACAGTAACTTATCACTGTGATACAAATGTAATCAATGCAATAGTTTTCTAATGTAAAATAATTATAAAAAGAGACGAGCGAGAAAGAGAGCTTTCTGAAGTAATCTCCTAAGGAATGCTCGTTTACAACCTGTCTGATTGTCCTGCACTCTTTCTTACCCTGTTGGACTTTGTTAAAGTGATTCAGCCATGTTCCCAGATCTCAGCAGATACTTTAGGGAACACAATGTTAAATAAGCAATTGAAATGATGGCCAGGTCTACAAAAAAGTGTGAGAGTGTCTGTCTGTAGACAATCAGTTCCCTTTAATCTTCTGAACCCCTTGAAGGCTTCCCTCATGCAACCTAATACCCAAGCCTGCCCTTTTGTAAAATAACAATGTGTGTGTGTATATATATATATATATATATATATATATATATATATATATATATATATATATATATATATATATATATATATATATATATATATATCGTTTTTTTTTTCTCTCACCTCATCGTCTTCACAGATTATTGTTTAAACTGTGAGGAGACACCTCCAGCAATGTTGTGGTAGAGAACTGGCTCCAAGTGAGTGTCAGTCAAACACGTTAATTTCCTCCTCTGGTGTTTAGTTTTAAACTCTGGGCACATCAACGATGCCACAGTTTATTTTCTGAAGTCATACATTTGCAAATATGAGAAGGATTTCTTCTGAAAACAAATATCAGAAGGTTATGGATTAAGAGTGCAAGGGGGTATAATTTCTGTGTAGGCCTTTGAAAACGTGCACGTCCGTGTCCCTTCCCGCTGGTAACACAAAATACACCGGTGTTAAGTGGAGTGTGTGTGTGTGTGTGTGCGCATGTGGATAATTCCCTAATTTGCAGAATGTACAGACATCCCTTACTACTATTCTACCATACTACCAGTCGCATACTGTCAGCAGCAAGTTAAGACTTCAAGACTGGTTTACTGTGTATAACTTGAGTATAAAAAGTGTGTGTGTACTGGTTAAGTGTCAAGACATCCGCTCCGATGTTGTGATTAGGGTTGCTGCTGACTATTTGCTCTGGAGTGCAGCACATTCCTTGCAGCCTTAATTGATAGCAATTATGTGGTTTTTGATTTGGTGTTTGATTGGGAGGTGGATTTGAAGTCTTGATTCGAAGGGCACAGAGTTTTTATTGTCTTTGGAACATCAGGGTTGAATTCCTGAATGAAAACGCTAGCTACCTTGTAAGTCACATCGAGGGGCACCAGTGGGTTCGCACTGTAACTTTGACTGCTCTATATGTTTTTTAAATTTCTGTTTCAGCTTTTCTTTTTGTGTCTTGCCACTTCAAACGTTAAAACTGGAAAGTTACTCAGTGTATAGTATATTCCCTCTACGCCAAGAGCTGTCCATCTTGCTGGTTGTTTTTCTCCATAACCAGAGATATTGTCCCTCCAGGGGACACCTGGCTTGTTCCCCACCTCCACAGTGCAAATGCTCACTGGCTTAAACTGCCAGATGTTATGAAAGGCTCTATTGAAGTAGACCTTTAGCTCATAAAAAATAAAAAAGCCACCATGGCTGAGAAGTCTGTCCTGATAGCTTTAGTGACCAGACTATGTCATCTGATTTACATGGGGCTCTCACATTTAACTCTTTGTAAAGCAAAACACCATCACAAGTCATGAAGTCATCTAGTCCCTAATACAGTATATAGCAGTTTTGTTAAGATGTATGTTTGGAGTCAGCATATCTGTGCATGCATGGTACTTGTTTTCCAGAAGATAATCATAAAAGGACATGTCAAACCCAAAACATGCTAGTATATTAGCTTGCTCTGCGTGACTGAGATTTTTTGACATTTCCAAAACACGGTGTTGGCAGTAGAAAGAACAAAGCTGTCCAGAGCTAAAAAGAAATGAAAAAACAGCGACATGAGCGAAATAAAATGAGAGCGAGGGGGGGGGGGAGGGAGAAAGCAGGAAAGAAAAAAAAAAAAAAGGAGTATAAGAGGCAGAAATTTGAGATATCGAACGAAGAAATGGAAAAAAATCAAAGGGGGAAGAAAACTGGTTTACAATTGTTCTCTGTCTGCCATTATTCCTACTCTATGATACACACACACACACACACACACACACACACACACACACACACACACACACACACACACACACACACACACACACACGTGTGAAGTTGCAGCTGGCCCAGCTCCTTGTTTGAACTACCACGCTTGACTGAGGCCCATTTATTGATTGGCTAGTGTGCCAGACCTGAAGGACTCGTGGGGCTTGGATCCCCCCAAATACTCCCCCCACATTCATGCATCGCACACATTCACACACAAACACTCCCAGTCCTCCTTCCCTCCCCTTCCCTAAGTTACTCCTGAGGAAGAACGGCAGCGAGTCAGAGAGGAGACGGCAGGCAGACAGACAGGACACACATAGTGAGCCAGAGAGGAGAGCATCATCCATTGGGCTCACACACAAACAAACACACACTTAGAACTTAGAGTGATTGGCTCACACACTTTGAAAAGGAATGGAGCAAGATTTTTTATCTTGCAAGCTACTGGTGACAGCTCTTCTTATCCTGGTACTGTAATGTTTACTTTTTTTTTTTTTTTTCAATTTCCATCCTGGAAAACTTCATTACGTTTAGTGATATCTTTGTCTTTTACCTTTTATTTCATCATTAATCCCCTTAAAATTATTGTCACATCAAGTAAAGCTTTCAGAAAGCATGTGTTCTAATAGATTGCTTCACTGTGTAGGAGTGTGTGTGCATGTAGAGTTTGATTATCTGCAGGAGAAATGCACTCTTCAGATTGTGTAGTCCTTTCAGCAGAAGCTTTAATAAGCAGTTGATGTGATCTGCCTTGTCTTATTTACTCCTGCTCTAAGTCACCATGTCTCCTCTGTGTTATTGATCTAAGTAGACTGTCAGGCATACACAGGTCAGCAAGCTGTTTGGTCTAAGGTTAGGACTCCCTGTTACATTACAGTAACTGCCTTGCTTGCGGCATCACGTCAAGTACAGTGCCGTGCAGCGTGGAGCAGACAATAAGGGATTCAGCAGATGTGCAAATATCATATGTCTTGGCGACTGAAAAGGCCATCGTATGTATATTGACACAGTCTGCAAAAAAGGCACCGGAGTATGGTTTCATTCCCCTGTCGAGGAGTTTTCCATCTTTCAAGGAAAATGTCCTTAGTCCCAGCTGCTGACAGGTGACTTAAATAGAATATGTCCATCAGAATAACAGAATGTGGAGCTCACTGGTCTTTTATCATATGCTCATTTCCTCTTTTCCAGTTGATGTGAAAACATTGGATGGGCGACAGCCTGAGCCATGGGGCCCATCTTCTCATAGCATTAGAGCCAGACAATAAATGTGTCTAAATGTACCTGCCTTTGTTGTGTAAATGGTACTGTTGCGGTGCAAATAAAACCTTGGAGGGATTAGAGTAAGAGAGGTGGGACGTGTAGTGATGGAGAGTGAGGAAGGCTCCAAGTGGATATCCGAGCCTTTTGATTATTGGATCTAAATCCCAGCAGGACGGCCGTCTGACTCGCGGAGCCTTGTGTTCCTCTGCCTTCATTGAGAACAATAGCAGCATAGTCAGCCAAACAACCTCCTCATCTCCATCCCTCCGTCCCTTCATCGACTTCCTCTCCTCTTTCTTCACCAGCCTTGTTATGCCTCCAGCTCTCTTGGCTTTGCAACACACAGCTCCCAGCCATAATTGACTGCAAAATTCACTGATTGCTTTTCAAAGAAGAATTAAGGTGGTGTGCTAACCGGCTGCCCAGAGCACAGCCTGTGTTTATTTACTGTGGATCCAAACATTGGAATAGTTGGCCTGTGCAGAAAGTAGTGCCGTTGCCGATATATTTGGCTGTGTGCTCCGTTGGCTGCGTATTTAGGTCTTGCTGTTCCCCTCTGCTGTTCCTCAGGCGTCATCAGCACTGACAGCCATTTATATCAGTCCCTACGCACTTTTAATAACGTGAACCCAGCACCCTGCTCCGCAGCTTGCAGCATGGGTGTTTTTGCTACCGTGACCCAAAGAAAATAATCAAAGCAGTATTATTACCTTTTATATCTGCTTTCCTCTGCAAGATCCATTCATCTTTGTCGACGAAGCACAATGCCATGCTGTTGGGAAAAGGGGCC
Organism: Sander lucioperca; assembly: GCF_008315115.2. Taxonomy (NCBI): domain Eukaryota; kingdom Metazoa; phylum Chordata; class Actinopteri; order Perciformes; family Percidae; genus Sander; species Sander lucioperca. The sequence goes on along the minus strand of NC_050189.1, from coordinate 25,017,085 downwards.
AACGAGGTCAAAATAACTTGGTGTATCCTGAGTTTTTCCTCTAAAATATCAAGGCCATGTGTATCTCAAATGAAAGGCTGGACATTCACCTTAAACTATTTGTCAGCTCCATGGGCATAAATCTTTTTAAGAGCAGGTGTTCCACATCAAGTTCCCATAGTTCCTGCATTATTAAGTGTGTTCAGGGTAAGTGGGCTTGTTATGCCTCACAATTCATTCCTAATCTGCAGGATTTGGGATGTTTTAAGTCATTGTAAAAAACTCTGCGGGATGTGCAACCACAAACTGCCGTCGTGGTGCAAAGATCCCATGGTGGGAGGCTGTCTTAAGCACACAAAAGCTGCATTTCTGCAATCTTAAAATATTCTTTCATGGTTCACCAACAACAGAAAGACCTCAGGTTATTGTGAAAAATGATAATTTTCTCATATATCCATCTATTCCTTTTCATGGCCTTAAATCCTCTGTTGAATGGCGGATTATTTTATTGAATGTGTTTGCACCTCTACTTTTTTAAACCACATGCCTGCTGCCATATGAGGTGGATGATTTGTCCCAGTGTTAGTTCCAAGTCCTTCTTTTTTTAATTTTCCAGGTTTTCATCCGTTCAACAGGTATAGAACCAGTTTTTTGGCAGCTTTTGAGTGGAATACCGCTTGTTCTAGATAGCAAAATCAATCTATTTTCCTTTTCACTCCATCTGTGCCTATAACGTAGCTCTCTAACTTCATTCAGTCAGGACTGCAAAGGGCATTGAGAAGAGCTAGGCTGCTAAGTAAAGCCAAGACAAAGAAACATAACTCATATGGCACAATCCACATCAGATGACAGTGCCAGCATACAAATAAACACCTTCTTTAGAGCAAGGTGAGCCAGTCCAGTCAAATCTAATCTGAAAATACAAAAGGCCTTGAAAGGCAAAGAGGAGTTAAATGAGTCTAAGATTGAAGGGTGGAGAGGGTCTTTATTTTTTGGCTGTCACTCAACATCTAAGAATCACATTGTCCTTGCAGTCGCAGAATTCATCTTTACATAATAATATTGACTTTGGATCCCAGAGTAATATACCTCTGCTGCCAAATACAGCACGATGCAATTAACAGACAGAGACACACAAGTGAGGCCCGGAGTTTAAGAGAGGACTAACATTTCATAATCTAAAGGATGACTCAGACATTTTAAATATTCAAAGGGGCAAAAGTCGAGAGCTTTTGATTACTTCCCCTTGCAGTCTCTCTCATCCTGTCACATGCACTTGTGTTCCGTTTTCAGCAGCTCCTGGAATTTAATTCAGGCTCTCAACTAGCAGTTCTGGCTTTTTTGTGTGCTCTGGCACAAGAGAATCTGTTTAAACCCGAAAAGGCCACGACTCATGGCTGGGGAGTATGTATACAGGTTGCTTCCACTGCAAAAGGGAACATAACTAACTCACTTTTATCATGTTAAATGTTTGGTTGGGTTTTGACAGGAATTAGGACAAAGAATAAAGTATTGTTTGAATGGATGAGGTAATAATGGTGAAAATGAGAAATGGAAACTGCTCAAGGATGTCCATGACAGATCACTCATATGCACTAACTCTTCACTTCCTTCACTTCTGCTCATGTCATGTCTCCTGGTGTGTAGAGCTCACGGACGGCCCGATCAGAAGAGGACAGAGACACTCTGTGGGATGCCTGGGGTTCATGGAGTGAATGCTCCCGGACCTGTGGAGGAGGCGCCTCGTACTCCCTCAGACGATGCCTCAGTTCCAAGTAAGGCCGCCTCTCAGCCAATTCTAATCCGAAAGCCTGATACATACTTTATATGTGACAATGTAGTGGACATGGGCAACACCATGGGTGATGCTCAGGCATAGTGCAATATGTAGTTTATTGGCGTGCTAACGACTGCAACTAATCATATTAGAGATAGGGTTGCTGCATGGAAAATATTTCTATTATGAGAACCAGAGACATACAAAATTCACATTTATGAGTGCAGTACTCACAGAATAATGCTATGTAAGAAGTTTTAAGAGAGGAGGGGGATTACGGTAAATTGAATATGTCTAATTTCAAGTTCGAAACTCACTGACCTATAGATAAATAGAAACATCACACGGACAATTTGTAAGCGTGTGTTCAAACGCTATCCAAGGTAATCTCCTCTTTTAAAGAGCAAAGTCCGGACTGGGGTTGGACTGGTTTCCATTAAAGTGCCATATCATGGCTTTAAGATTCAAGAGAGGGAAGGAGGAGGATGGGGGGCTCTTTTTCTGTAGCTCACAGCTGTTCTGCCAAATAAATCCAGACAGCGTCCCTAATAGTGTGAGTAAATCTCACCAATCGCTCCATTCCCATGGGCTGTAATGGGAGCGCTTAAAATACATATGACTGTAATGTGACTGTTAAATAGCCCTGAGGGGTCAACTGAGATCACTTGCCCATCCACCTCCTAAAACTGTCTAGACGGCCATATGAGCCTAAATCTTGAATTCATCAGTGACAATAGGGATCTGATTTTCAGTAATGGCCCGTTTGTTTCTTCACAAATCAAAGTATAACAATCAATGTCCCTTGCCAAAGTACATGCCACTTTTAATAATTCTTTTCTGTGATAGAGTTTGGGCTCTGCAAGCAATGAACCCACATTGGTTGGATTCCCACTGCTCATCATCTCGGCTTAAGTCTCAGGACAAACTGGAACTTGCACTTTGGACATCTTGGCCCTTTCATCCTGGTGCCAAAGTCACTCGGTTGGTTAGGCTTCAAGCTAACCCTGTGGGCTTCAAGATTAAAGCTTGAGGCCAAGTGTACTGGGCAAAGTGGTCAATTACAAATTGATTTGAGGAAAGAGGAAAAGGAAGGAGAAAGAAAGAATGAGAGGGTATGTTTTCTATAGAAATGTCACATTTATAGACTGGGAAATAGCTGCAGGGTGACTTCACCGCATTCCTCTGTTTTACAGTTCCCCGAAAGTATTGCTCTCTCACTAAAGGTAGCCAGTGAGTTTCGCTGCCAAAGTCCCCTCTGTTTCACTGTTTGGGGCTTCAGGGGGGAGCTCCAGCAGTGACAGGAGCAGCCAGTGAGATCATAAAACATTACAACAATCCAAAGACACACTGACAAAACAGGGCAGATCATACCCAAGGTCACAACCGAGATGTACTCTAAGGTGCTTCCAGCGTGCCATAACTATGAATCTGTCTGCACTGGTGCTGGGAAGCCAGGCTAAAAAAGCATAATGCTGTCAAAACCTCAAAGTCAATGTGCCATACCCCCCATGTGCTGCACTGTAAACATTGAGGTCAATGGCTTTTTCAGGAGTTCATTTAATGATATCAGCAGCAGCCATTTCTCTTTGCCTGCCCAGAATTTTTTGGTCAGGCACACCTCAGAATACCACTGGCTGTAAAAGCAATTGACGTGTTAAAAGGTGTTTGGGGTTTGAGCTCCATGTGGGATGTAGGCTGTGTGTATGTGAAGACGTACACGTAAGTCCAGGCCGGTATGTTTACAAACTCATGTGTCCTTTGGCAGGAGCAGTAATGTATGGGGTTCTTGAGGAAATGGTAGGACCCTGCGTCCCACCTTATCCCACCTCACCCTGCTGTTGCGTGGGAATGTGGGAGCAGTAGCTTGGAGCCGGGTGGCAGATCAAACAGCGTCATTAAAGAGCACAGCACAAGGCCCTGTGTGTGTGTGTGTGTGTGTGTGTGTGTGTGAGACACACCCTCCAAACCAATACCACTCCAACTTTCTGACCTTTAAACAAATGCACTTACGTAGGACCTTCTGCTAATGTAGATGCACAAGGGTTAGCCAACCTCCCAAAAGTGCACATGCTAAGTACAGACTAAACACAGATCGCCTGGCCCTCATTAGTCCCTCCTGCACAACAGACTTCACTTGATCGCAATCTCCATTATTAACAACCGCATTTGAAGCAAGTGTGGACATATGGATTGGGTGTCATGGCAAGAGAAAGCACTGCTCAAATCTTTTACGAGGCTCGTCATATTAGTCTTTTTTGTCATTTATTTTTATTAAAAGAGGCCAGCCTTGACTTCATTTTTACCCTGTTTAAATAATTGAAAGAGCAGTGTTCCCTATTGACAACCTTCCATCATTAGGAAATAAAGATGAGCAGTCTTGGGCAGGAGCAAGGAACAATTTAAGTATGCAAGTGTTGCAAATAACTTCTCACTGCTGGTGAGAATGTTTTTATTCTTCATTGGGTCACTGATTTGCAGAAATTACAGGCAGTCACATTAAATGACTGTGGCATTTTGGAATTTCACCAAAACCATACCACAACTGTGTTTAAAGTCTATATTTAAATGGTGTGGTAGTTAAAAGTGAATTTTCTCCAAGGCAACGACTAATTAAGCTGCTCTAATTAACTTGGGCCTGGCACCTTGATTACGTCTCCTACTTTACAGAATAGGAGACCACCCTCTGCGTTGCATGTGCAGTGCTAAAAACACCCAGCTTCTCGACAGTGCCACTGAGCCCATGTCCTGCCAGAATCAACAACAATCTGTGTACAGATTATGTAGAAGTCAATCATCAAAGGAATTAAAATGCAATTGAGGGGGACATGTCTGTACCAAATGTCATTCCATCGTATAGTTGTTGAAATATCACTTAAAACCACGACCTCATGTCGGCTCTAGAAAACAAGTTCATCACTCGGATGCGTCATCTGGGAACCATGAATGTCTGTACGACATTTTGTTCCAATCCATCTTGTAGATGTGGAGATATTTCACTGGATAAGTGAAAACTTTGATTTGCTGGTGGCGCTAGATGAAAAGTCAGGGGATCAATATAGCACTTCGGATTCATCCTCTGGGCACCATATAGACATATGTTCCAAATTTCACAATCTGGGCCAATAGTTGCCAAGACATCTCGCTGCAGACTGACTGACGGACCCTTTTCTGCTGTTGCTTCATCTTTCTCAACTACATGCTACCCTTCTTAGATGGCCTGACGGCTCTCAATTGCCTAAATTGATCAACAGCAGAGCTCACAGCAAGAGCATTTTTATTTCAGCCATTACAAACTCAGCCACATCTCATGTGTGAGTTGATGACATATATATGGACATTATGAGCCAAGTAAATCTTACTGCATATCAAATATTATAGGAAGTTATTACGATCAATTTTTCATGGTTACAATAGACTTGAGTCCATTTTTGTCTGAGGATGAGGTTGTTGGCATGCTCCAACTACTCTCTGTAGTTGTGTATTTTGTGTCTATTTGGCAGAAAAGAGCAGGGTCATAGTCTGTGAGTTATGTGTTATGCGCTCTAGTCATTTTTCCCTAACCTATGATGACGCCATGATGAATCCTTAGTCCCGGCCCTACTTCTGCTTAGCCTCCACTTTGTAGCTTCCAAAGTCAAGAGGAAATGAAAAGGGAAATTCATTTTATTCCCTTTTTTTTTTTCTTTTTTTCTCCAACGTTTAGGTTATATATTGGTCTTCATCCCACTGATCCAGATCTTTGCTATCTGTCTCTCAACTCTTGGTCTTTGAACATCTCTTGTTTAGGTCCAAGCCCCATGACCTGCTGTTTGGCTTGGCAGAGGGGACTGTCTGGATTCGTCACAGGGTCTAATGTTCTTGCCATGCCGCACACTTCACATTCACTCCCTCCGCTCTCTGGAATAATATTTTAAAAATCCCCAAGCCCTCGTTCATCTGTGAGTCCAAAACTCTGCAGTGTTGCCTCCAATCATGATTCCAGATTAGCTAAGGGCAGATGACACTGGAATTCTTCTTAAGTTCCCAAACTCAAAAGAATATCCTTTGATTAGTTTCCACTGGGGTCTTGGATAATTGGCCTATCATAGTCACCATCAATGGTTTATCATCACTCAGCATCAAAGCACAAAGGAATCCTAATTTTCAATAAGTGGGTAGCTCCATAATTTAGGCAAAGACACTGCAGACTGTCATGCAGATAGTCGTGATCCAAACCACTCCAATCTGTTCAGCAGACACAGCTCGGATGGCCCTACTGTGTCTGCTTTACTACTGTATGTGCAGTACTGTTGGTTTATGATTTGTTTAAAGACTGATCACTAAGACAAATGAGAATTTAGTACTACATTTTACTATTTTCAGTACCAGTGGATGACTAGTTTTCCCATTTAAAAAAAATAAATAATTCTCTTCTGCAGTTTGTAAAAGTTTATATTTTCCTGTTTTATCCAGATCTTTTTTGTAACTTTTTCCTTTTACATATTGGCTGTGATAGGTTGAAATCAATCATCATTTCGTATTTGCTGGATTGATATAAATGCAGGAAATAGCAATCACTTCTTTGCTTCATCGTGTCCCCCACTTGTGAAATCAAACACATGCCTTTGTATTTATGCATCATCACTGTGTGTGCATTAGTCTGTTACATCTTTGCAAACACACCACAGATCCCATGTTTGTTGGTTGCCACATCAGCACTGTAGGATTCCAGTCGCGCTCAGCAATTCAAAAAACGATAAGAGTCAACGGTTACAATACCAGTTGCCCCGGACGAAGATGATTGGTGTGGTTTTTTTTATCATTCGCCCCACAAAGCCAGTTCACCCACATGTTCATCTTTTCTTCTGCAGGACCTGCGAAGGCCAGAATATCAAATATCGCACATGCAGTAATGTGGTAAGTTCGGCAAGCTCATCTTTATGTAATGGATGTCAAGAGAGCTTTCAAGTGGTTTTTATTGAAATAAACTGAACAAATTGTGATTGAGAATTCAGTGAGGTGGAACTGTGAAAATATGACCAAGGTTTATGGCTAAAGAGTGTAACTTAGTGATCCACGATCCTGTTGTTTGAGAGAAAATTGGGGAGGAAAAGCATAAAACTTACTTTGCTTTGATTTATTATATGATCACTACGTTGACATTTAGCAATCACAGTCTCAACAGTCCTACCACCAAGACACATTTACAATAGTGATATACATTGTACTAGTTATAAAAATTGGCTAAATATTTTGTTTATCCTCAGGATTGTTCTCCAGATGTTGGTGATTTCCGTGCCCAGCAGTGTTCGGCTCATGCAGACGTGCGATACCAGGATCAGTACCATGAGTGGCTCTCTGTGTACAATGACCCGGACAACCCCTGCGCTCTCAAGTGCAAAGCCAAGGGCTCGGGCCTTGTGGTGGAGCTAGCGCCCAAGGTGCTGGACGGGACACGCTGTTACACCGAGTCCTTGGACATGTGTATCAGCGGAGTCTGCCAGGTAGGAGAAAGAATCAGAGAGCTTTGTTTTCATCCATTACTGTGTTTATATTTATTTATTTTAATGTATCAATCACAAGAATCCAAATATAGACTTGTAGACTCACATTATGGAGACTAAATAGAGAAACCCCAAAAAATGTAATTTTATATAAATTGTTATTAGGAAATCTGGTAGATGTATCTTCCAAAGTGCAGTCTCATACCATTACATTATTACATGTCATTTAGCAGACGCTTTTATCCAAAGCGACTTACAATTGCTGTATATATCAGAGGTTGCACGGAGCTCTGGAGCAACTAGGGGTTAAGTGTCTTGCTCAGGGACACATTGGTTGATGTATCGCAGTGGGAATCGAACCCAGGTCTCCCACACCAAAGGCATGCGTTGTATCCACTGCGCCGTCACCACCCTCATACAGTGTGTTGTATACATATACTGTATGTGTTGTGATTCCAGACATCTTTCTTGAGATTATGGCATATTTCATTTTTTTATGAAAATGACATAGAATAGAAATGGCAGCTAATTAAAAAGGAAACCTATTTTGCCCCAAACTATAAACTTCATGAGAAAATCATGTTAAATTGTGACCATATAAACCACATTAAAGGGAATTTCTTTCTAAAACAGAATATATTTTGTTTATTTATATATATACTTGTCAACACAATGATATATTACTGGCTCAAGTAATGGCATTACAATGCATTTGGATGCAAGAGCCAACAAGTAAATAAATTCAAGACAACCTATACACAGTAGGTTGACTTCAATGCTACGTCATGCCATCTGCTTTACAAATGAATCCCCAACAAGAACAATATTTAAAATTCGGTATTTGACCGACAGTCCAGGAAATAGTTTACAATGCATTTTTTCTCGGTTGAATGAAATTACGTCCCGAGACGTACAGTCTCTTACCATGCTTAGAATCGCACTGTGGTTTTGGTTTTGTCTTACCGACAGAAATTGTGAAAAAAGTCATCAATCAACTACGGATGATTGCAGATAATGTTTGATAAAAAACAGTGGGAACAAAATGGAACATTTTTTGGAAAACCACATGACGAACTCAAAGGGGATGTTTCAAACAATAGATCTGGTATTAATATGGAAGAACCCTGAGGGTTGTTTGGATCATTTGATTATAACATTTACATGCTGGAATGAAGGAAGACATTTTCTTTAATAAAATTTTAAAGGTCTAAAGGAACCAACGTGAGTACTTTTACTGGGACTTTTCCCCATTTTTCTTCGTATGCCTTTTTTTTCTTAATTGGAGTTTGTTTTAAAGCCGAAGATTAGAAATCAGGATGCTGTACAAGTCTTGGGTAATTTTTTTTTATGATTATGTAATTGTCTATGTTTTATAGATTGTAGGTTGTGATCATGAGTTGGGGAGTACGGCAAAGGAGGACAACTGCGGTGTCTGCAATGGAGATGGCTCATCCTGCAGACTGGTGCGAGGACACTACAAATCCCAGCATGCTTCAGGAAAAAGTAAAGAATCTTAAGATCTCTACTTGGCCAGCTTTTTTCTGTTTAAGTTTAACACAATTTATTTTTTATTTATGTATTATTTATTTATTTTAACACTATTTCATTAGGGTTGGTTTACTTGTAATAAGGAGTACATCTGATTGTATTTGTATTGCCAGTTGTAATTATATTGACTTTTCTATGAGTATTGATCGATACTGTACTACTATTTTTCTCCCTCTGTGTGTTTGTCTCACTCAAGCTGAGGACACAGTTGTTGCCGTCCCCTATAAGAGTCGTCATGTGCGTCTAGTCCTGAAAGGCCCGGATCACTTGTGTAAGTCCTGGTAGGTCCAGGGTGCCCTTCCATCCAAAACAGCTCAACATGATATTTATATTTGGCAGTTTATTGCCAAATACCTTTAGGTTATGTTTTATTATAATATTACTTTTTCATGATATATGTTAGACTTGCTTGACCTTTCTAATGAATATCTCACCCAAATAACAATCTAAAATGTAACTTTTATCATAAAATATACTACATTTTGGGCGTTCTCATAAGGATTGGTTTTAAAAGTAGCTTGAGGCAGAATAACCAGAGTAGGCATTTATTTCTCCCCTTTGCCCTGGCTCTAAGATGTAAGGTTTCCAGAAAATATCACTGAGGTCAAAGTACTGACATCAAGCTCCCCACTGGATCAGAAATGTTCCATCTCTGTCCTTTGCTCCATGGTTAGTTTATAGATTGCTTCCTTAGCAAGTACAAAAGAACTTCTTTTTCTGATTGGGCAGATTTTTCATTAAATATTTCCCCCGTTCTTTTTGGCCAAGGGCACTTAGATTGTAACCATCTGTCTGCACACGACTGCTTCTGTTTACTGCTTGTTCCTGTGTTTCCCCCTGTTGTTTTTGTCTTAATGTCCATGCTAACCCTAACCCTAACCCAGACCTACATAAGCTTCCTGGCAGTGCAAAAGTGAGTCTTTGTGCCTGCTAACGCAGCAGCCAATCCACGTTTTTCACGTGACTAGATCTGACTGAAGGTCTGTGATAAATCAAAGTCATCCATCTAGGATCTTGAAATTTGAATCGTATCTCCTTTTATTTGCAGTCTCATTTTGTCTGACACATTTATGATAAAAAATGTAGACAAGAAATTACCATCATTTATCAAAGGAAAGCTAAAGTCTCATTGTTTATGGACGGTCAACGGCCACACCTTTATACCGATATTGTGAATGTGATGTGTCCATTGTGCTCTAGCTGTGTACTTTGTTTCTTCTTTAGATGTCGAGAGTAAGACTCTACAAGGGGTAAACGGTGAACTGGTCTTTGATAAATCAGGGCAGTACAACCTGGAGAACACCACCTTGGACTACCAGAAACTTTCAGATAAGGAGGTCCTGAGAATCACTGGCCCACTGGGAGCCGACTTCACAGTCAAAGTAAGAGCTTAAATATTTCAAATCAAGTGACTTAAAGCTGCACTAATCAATATGTTTTATATAAACAAAGGCTCAGTTTACTATGTGTAATGTGAAAGAAAGAGACTAACCCACAGAGAATTATCACCCAACTCTTCAGTTTCCCTCAGCCTGAAATTATGAAACTTGTATTTGATTCATGGTGGAATGTCAGGCCTTGAAGAAGAATCATAGTACATGTGGTTTACTTAGAGTATGCGTTCAAACATAACACTTTTTTTTTGTTTTTTACAAAGCTTACATTGTCTGTTTGTGTGTATGCGTTACACACACACAAACACACACACACTTACATTGTCAGACGAGGGCCAGTGAGTGGACATTAAAAGTTATATAGGCTGCAAACTGGGAAACGCCTGTGAAAACTTCCCCCCTCATAAACACACAAGTCAGGATCGGACAATAAATAGGAATTCAGGAGACAGAAATCTGAGAAGCTATAAATGCATAATTTTCTAATCCGTTACGAGGCAGACAGCCAATTCATATCGCAGCGCTGGAAAAAGTTTGGACAAATGGAAAATTATATTAAAAAGTTGCCAGACAGTCTCTCCACTGTAAACACATGAATGTGAATGAGTGGCAGAGGAGTTTGATTTATGTGTTGTAGGTATAAACTAGCTTTGGCCATTTCTTCAATATGGTTGAGGTATGAGGTTAGAAGAAAAATGTTTGCTGAAATGTGTATGACACATTACAAGCTTTCTTTAACACAACATATGTGACACAAAGGCCTAATTTCTATAAATGCAGTCTTCTTTATCTAATCGAAGCAAAGCACTAAGAAATTGTCTTCTCTCATTCAGTAAATGATTTATTACTTCCTATGATAGGCACTTATCCTGCTAGAACCTGTGTTCAACCTGTGCAGAAAATGACATTTCAGGTTACTCAGGGTCAAATTTCTCCCATGTCGGTGTGTGAAAATGAACATCTAATAGATTCCAGTATCTACTATAAGTTCAGCTGCATCAGCATTTCATCTAGTCTCATGACTTGACGAAATTACATTTTTATCCAAGAAACTTTGAAATGATCTGAACACACCAGTTTGAAAACCCAGCTTAACACGTAAATGGTCTATATATCTAACTTAGGCATGGTCTGAGTTGTAGCCCAGTAATTTATTTCCTGCCCTCCACCCTTTTTATGTTATACAATACATATACAACACCCTGTAGGGTCTATATGGGGGGCAGTTTTTCTCCTGAGGAGTGATGGTAGTTTGCTGATCAGGCAACCAAACACCTGGGCATTTATGTTTTACTTGAAAATTTTACCATGAAATGCATTTTTATTCTCCAATTATACGTATATGGTAGCTGTGATGGCCCCTAGGGGCAGAAAGACTCTGAAACAAACCCACACCAACAAACCTTGACCCTATCAACATGTAGCTATACTGTATATAAGATAATGGGGGAGGGGGGGTCCTGTTGCTGTGTCACTTAGTATCTGACTAGCTTAGCTTTGAACGGCTTAGCTTAGTTTAGAATGGGCTCAGTTAAACCACAACTTGTGTGTTTACTCACCCAGTGAAAACACATAATGACAACTCTAACTGACTGACTCTCGGCAACAAGTGTATTTCACAAAATCTGGCATGTCAAACTACTCGTTCAAATCATTCTGCTTGCATTCATCATCCTTTAGGCGTATTATTATAAAATGAAATCCTTGCTGTGATGTAATATTTTTCAGTTGAAACAAAGTAGTGAAGAGATTTGGTGGTCACACCATGATCACTTTTTCCATACTGTAGGTGCAGTTTGCCAGTGGAGCAGACAGTGTAGTCCAGTACATCTACTACCAGCCCATCATCCACCGCTGGAGAGAGACCGACTTCTTCCCTTGCTCCGTCACGTGTGGTGGAGGTAAGCATGGAGTTGCATTGTTGACTCATCTGCTAAGAAAGCTGTAATGCCGAAAATTTATCTCCTGTGGCAGATAAAGGATAACATCTTTAATAAATGCTTCATGTTGAATTACTCCTCCACTAAATGTGTTTTGATGCATCACTTTAGTGTCCATTTATGTGTAATTTTTTTGTTGTCTGTAGGTTACCAGCTAACCTCAGCAGAGTGCTTTGACATGCGGAGCGGCCGGGTGGTTGTGGATCAGTATTGCCATTATTACCCAGAGAATGTCAAACCCAAACCTAAACTTGAGGAGTGCAACATGGAGCCCTGCCTGGCCAGGTTAGAGACTGTACAAAAACTCTTTAAAAAAGCAAACAATTTAAATGTATGTTAATGATCTGTCAACGGCAGTTTTTGTTATTTTAAATCCTCATTTCCTTAATTGATTCTGCCTTTTAGTGACGGCTACAAGCAAATCATGCCATATGACCTCTACCACCCCCTGCCTCGGTATGTACTCCCAACTGTGAGGACAAATAATAACATAACAAAACTATTGACACTTAACCAATCTCCATGATTGACTTCATGACTTCCCTTCATGATGTCAGATGGGAGAGCAGTCCCTGGACCGCCTGCTCCACCTCGTGCGGAGGAGGAATCCAGAGTCGCTCGGTGTCCTGCGTGGAGGAGGACATGCAGGGTACCATCACTCCCACTGAGGAATGGAAGTGTCTCTACTCCCCCAAGACAGCTATACTGCAGCCCTGTAACACGTTTGACTGCCCCACCTGGCTGGCACAGGAGTGGTCGCCCGTAGGTGCCCTTTTTCCATTATTATCACTGGTTATTATTTTTACACCGTATTAAGTAAATATATGGCCAAGAAAATGAAGTTTAAAGGCCACTGAGACACTGGCCGCTGAGCCTTAATTGATTACAATTGTTCTTTTGCGAGGTGCTGTAAAGCATCACATGACTAGAAATGTTGCGAAAGTTCAGCTAAAAAGCCAGAGTAACCAAATGTAAATAAGTTGATGTCTCGCTGTTCTGTAGCTGTTACCAACTGGAAAGTCAAATATTAGCAAACGTTTAATTTGTCTTTTGCGTGTGTGAATCACCACAGTGGGTCTTAATTAACCCTTGGAATTAGAAGAAGTAAAAATTATTAATGATTAATTGTTTTGGGGTGAAACAAAAATATACTCTGCAGACATCCTGACCTGTGATTCAGTCGTCACTTCAGACACCTATCAGCATTTCCAACATGACAGGAACACTTGCAACTGCTTAAGTTAAAACGCAACCTTGCTGTATGAGTCAGAGTAGCACTGCTGACCTCAATGTGAATGTCCTCTCTTGAACACACCATCCAAAACATACACACAAGTCTTTAATTATAACCCCAAAGTCAACAGCACATAAACTCATACTCAGTTTATCGGGGTGGTGCATCTGGATCATTTTACAGTTCCAGTTGGTTACTTATTTGGTGGAGTTGCTGTTACATTAACCATAAATATCCTCATGCAACTTCCTCGTGGGGATTTTTCAGCCTCCCCAGTTAAACAGGCACAAGCAGAGGCCCAGGGAGTCAAATTTGCAGCCCTCTAAAAACCTGGGATGCTGTTTACCTAGCACATTCTTCCTTGTGAACTTGCCTTTAAATGCTTGTTTTGGCAGCGGAAACACAAAGTTGACTCCTGAGCACAGAGCTGCAGGGAATTGGGAAGGAGTCTTTCTTTACTTCCCTTGAGTCAAGGGCTCTCTGTCAAACACAAGCAAAGAGATGTAACCATAAGAGTTACCATCAGTAATTTATAGACTATACTGTATCTGCTGAACTGTCCTGTCACCACCAGTGCACGGTGACCTGTGGGCAGGGTCTGCGCTACAGGGTGGTGTTATGCATCGATCACAGAGGACTCCATGCTGGAGGTTGCAACCCCACCACCAAACCCCACATCAAGGAGGAGTGCCTGGTGACTGTGCCCTGTTATAAATCCATTGGTGGGTTAGATTTTTTTTTTTAGTGCTGTCAGTTAAACGCATTATTAACGGCATTAACGCAAACCCATTTTAACGGCATAAATTTTTTTTATCGCGAGATTAACGTTCTTTTTGGCCTAGCAAAGTTTGTAGTTTTTTTCACATGCTGTTGCAACAACTAGTAACTTTAGAAAAACTACAACACCACACCGGATCTAGCTAGACTGGAAACAAAACAACATGCACGCCGCACACACTTGTTTGGGCTTGCGAGCCGGCCAAAGAGTAGTAGGCTGACGTTACGTTTTGAGTGGATGGCGAGCGCGAGACGCCGAAATGGATGCCAATAAGGTTCTGAATGGAAAGTTTACTTTTAAAAAGTTGCCAAATGGTTCCATTGACAAGACCAAAGTGATCTGTGTGTTTTGTCGTTGTGAACTGAGCTATCATCGCAGCACGTCCAGTCTGAAATACCACTTGATGGCCAAGCACACAGCTGATGCCAATTCTCCGCCCCCTCGTCAAAGACAGGCGACAAAGCACAAAGCAAGCCGATCCACTTTTCCATGTTGATAAGAGCATTAAAATGAGAAAAAATTATTGGACAAAAATAAATCTAGGGACATTTAGAATAGATAAAAATGTGCGATTAATTGCGAGTTAACTATGACATTGATGCGATTAATCGCGATTAAATATTTTAATCGTTTGACAGCACAAATTCTTTTATTTGATCATGTTTTAACCACCAAACCTTATTTCTAAAATAAATGTATCATGGGATGGTTAACTTTTGATGGTGATTTGCTCTAGATACGCTCCCAGTTGAGGCAAAACCTGTGTGGCATAAGCAGGCCATAGAGCTGGAGGAGGAGATCAGCGTTACTGAGGAACCGACGTGAGTACCAGACACCCAGATATGCATGCATACACACATAAAAGTCAGATCACAGTGATTTTGAAATATCTCTATTTGCTGCTTTCTTCTATTGAAAGCAGTAGGAACTGCAATTCAAACTTGTAAAAACATGCAATTCTGCTTTTATTTAATGGCACTGGCCTACAGCCATATACCTGTAATTTACTGTCAGAGGTGAATGTTCTGTTAAAACCATCACAGGTGTTGGGGCCTTATACAAAAAGTAAGTTAGGAGGGTGCAACTGCTAAAGCTGTAAATTACTCTGAAGCTTCATAACCCGTAAAAATAATTACTGTCACTCTGCAGGGATAAAGAAGCAAAAGTCAGATCCCAGATACACAGTTTTAACAACAGTTTTCACAACCCAGAGCTTAGAATTTTCCTGGAGGGGAAACTGAAGTAGACAGGGCCCTGTGCTGCCATGAAACCACCGTAGTATCGTGGTTGTGTTAATGTCAACGGCCATTTACAAGAACTTGGAGTCAAAATGTACGCCTGGAGCCCCCATTTTTCCCCTGGCAAGTTTTTAAAGTATGCACCAGTTTAGGTGCATGTGTTTGAACACCTGGGTATGCTAAATGTTTGTCAAGTAGAGTAAAGAAGAATTCACCCTTGCTGAAGTTAGATGCTGTTTTGCTTAGTGAAGGTATGAATCGTCAGTTCTAAGTAATGAATATGCTAGATGAAGTTATTTAAAGTAAAAGGGGAGGCTGAAGGTGAAAGCGGAAAAACATCTTATTGGGACCAGCGGACGGTTCAGTCACTGACTACCAGCATTACCTCAGCAAGCCTCAGATGTTCCAGATGTTCTTGTCCCACATATCAATTGACTAATAAAGGCTGTCCTCTGAAGATGGACAATGTTTGGACTCTACCCAGTGTCTTGCATGACTTGCATTAGCGACCATGTTAGCCAGTTCAAAACATCTGTTACTTTGACTTATCTTTGGAGAGAGAAAGTGGGAGGGAAGGAGAGATAGAGAAACGCCAAAACATATGATTTTGCTCTATTGTTTTTTTTGTGCTCCAAAAGCACATAAATATGTGTATAATATGCAGTCATTCACATGCCAACAACAATATTTGCCTACCATATGGGGCCAGGTTACGGATGTGAGAGGAAAGAGAAGGATATTCCTGTGTTAGACTTATTGCACCTCCATCGCCAGGCCTTATGCCTGCCCTGAGCCACTGCTGTGCAACTGCTTGAAAAATTAAACCCATATATGTTCCACAGCCTCACCAAAAGTGTTTTTTTCCCCAAATTTAACTAAAATGATTAGCATGGGGCATTGGCGGATATCACAAAAATGTGTTGTTTCCATCCATGATCATCCAACGAAATCACGATTGTTTTAGAACTGACAGATGTACTTTAACAACGCATGAAGATAAACATTTCTGTGGGTTCGCTTGTTGACTTTGTTGCTTGTGTTCCAAGGTCTAACTGCTGTGATTCATTTGTTTGTCCAAAACACGAGTCCTTGAGCACTCATAAAGAGCCAATTTTGCTGTAATTATGAGCTCTTTATTGAGGCATCTTATGAAACAGCAGGGTGTTGTTGTGTTGTGGTCAGACTGCTTAACCAAGGAAGAATGCTGCACATTGGTGCAAGCTGCCATGTTACCTCTGTGAAATACATATTATATGGTGGAGGAAACTACTTTGATAGTTTTATAAACCCAGAGAGTGCAGCGATTTACTGTTGCAGTTAGGCTGAATGTTTGCTTAACGTACCGTCAGTGTTACCTTCAATCGTATTCCCATTTTGAATAAAATGAATACAAGAGCAAAAAGAATACCATTTTATTGTTAACACCATACTAAAAAACTGAACACTGAAGAGACATAATCATACTCACATAGTGAGCTACAGAGCTAAGTTAGTCTGTATGATGTAGTGGAAATTACAAATCACTTTTGTTTCGTTTGTCTCTAGACAATTGCTGGGAAACTACTGATCCCGTCAGTGACAGTGGTGATTCAGTGTTATAAGTCCAGCCTGAGGATTCAGTGTTAAAGATTAGTTTGTATAAACTGAACACCTCTAATATGATGTTGCCAAAAGAAACAGTGATGAGCTGGGCCCTGAAGAGGACAGCTGCTGAATGTTGTAAACATTTGGGCTGCCTCCAACCACTTTGTATTCACGATCAGGTGCATAGCTGGGCGTAATGAGAACAATAGAGTAAAGACGATTAAACACGGACCCTTGTGCAAAAGCATGTGGTATGAAATACTGTTTGGTCTTTATATCTGCATATTCTAAAAAAAGAATAATCCCAGTGCTACATTATTCTGTAGGCACGTAATGGACACAAATGTGACATGAAACGGCATCTATGCTCTCTCCAATCAGACCTGAACATTATTTAATCATTATGGACATTCTGGGAAACACAGCATCAAGTAAATTCCTCCTCCTTGATCCTTTTAAAGAACTATGCTTTTTATTTTGGCCAATCTGAAGATCAAGAGGGATTCTGTCTCACACTTTCCAGTTTCATTATTTCTTCTTCTAACACTCTCACAAAGCTATTCAGGGGGTGACAGTGCAGTTTCTGCATTCTAACTCTCACCCAACCTTAAAGCAGCCATATTATGCTCATTTTCAGGTTCATAATTGTATTTTAATGTTGCACCAGAATAGGTTTACATGGTTTAATTTTCAAAAAACACCATATTTTTGTTGTACTGCACTGCTCTCTCTCACTGCTGCAGATCCTCTTTTCACCTGGTCTTTGTTTTAGCTACAGAGTGAGACCTCTTTTCTTCTTCTTCTTCTGTACCATCTTTGATTGCACTGCACATGCCCAGTAGCTCAGATGTAGATCATGTCAGCTAGCTAGCTCCATAGACAGTAAAAGAAAGGCTGTTTCTACAACTTTGGTCAGTTACAAGGCAGGATTAGCTGGGAGACTTCTAAATGAGGGCGCACATGTAAGTAGTTCTTTTGTAGATTATGGTGAACTTGTGTGTGTTGTAGCAGTGCTTTGCTATTGAGAACGAGGTAGCATGCTAGCGTTAGCATGCTAACGCTAACGCTATGAGCTAATGGTTGCGGTTAGCCTGCTCGTTGTTGGTTAGCTGTTCAAAATCGGCACGGCTTGTGACGTCACAAGCCGTGCCGATTTTGAACAGCTCACCCAGAGACTGAAGGCAGGACACATTCAGAAACCGTATCTCACTCTAAACAGCATGGATGGATTTTTTTCAAAGTTTGTATGTGTGTGGAAGCACCAGAGACACAACATAACACCCCAAATCCCAGAAAGTGTTTTTTTCATAATATGGGCACTTTAACAGGCCTTTTAGGCATTCATGATCTCGCACAATGATCTACAAGTATTTCCTTCTCTGATCCATTCTTTAAGATGAGGAAGGATGAGCATGAAAGCTGTTTATCCAAGAATGGCTTCATCCTAATGCTTCACAGCTGCTCAATTAACCACAGCAGGACTGGATTTCATAAATACTCAAGAAGTGTTTTTTTTTTAACTTGGCAGTAAATGACTTCAATCTGTGTACATGGGGAATGCACAAAAACCTGTGACTATAACTACTTTCAGGTCAGCATTGGTTTGGAAACAGTCCTTATCAAATCAAAAATGAAAGTGCCTTTCCAAGCCTGTATGTGAAGTATACTAACTAAATTAACAGCATATTGTTTATATTTGTATGTGTGCAATGAATCATCCTGTTTGTGTTGTCTTAAACCTGCTGCATCTCCCCTCCAGCTTCATCCCCGGTCCGTGGCAGCCCTGCAGCAGGACATGCGGTGCCGGGACCCAGCAACGGACCGTCAATTGCCAGGTCCTGCTGTCCTTCTCCCAGACAGTTGCTGACCTGCCTGATGACGAGTGTGAGGGGGTGAAACCTGCTACGAGTCAGCCCTGCTACCGTACTCCCTGCTCTGGTGTTTCGGGCCAAGGAAAAGAAAACCAAAAGGAGGGACAGGAAGAGGAGGATGGGGAGACACCTGAAAGAGAAGAACTACATGACTGGGAGTATGAGGGGTTTACGGAGTGCTCAGAGAGTTGTGGGGGAGGTATGGATCATTATTGACCTTTTTAATATAAGAAAGTAAAGAAATAGAACTAGGAAAGACAGGAATGGGAAGTTGAAAGATCAACATTTTCATCTTTAGCGCCACGCTGCTAGAGTGGCTAAATAGAGGAGAGCACATTCAAAAATCCTGATGCAACCGAAAAACTTTGTTAACTCACTTAATTGTACAAATACAGCAAATACATTATATTGTTTACAGTAGTTTGAATGCACTGTAAATCCTGGAGGCAACCCCCACTCCGTCAGTTTCACTGAATTTGTCCCAGTTGCTGTATTAAAAACAAATGTCACAGCAGTAACCGGTGACCTTATGTCAGTGGATGACCAAAGCCATGCCAGTATAGCCTTTGAAGTAGAAGTAAGTTATATGATGTTAGATGATAATGGATGGAATCCCAAGTTCAACCCTAAAGGTCATACATCAGCGACTTTCACAGCGGCAGTGAATGCAGCGCCAGACAGAGCCAGCTTTCCTAAACATCCTGCCAACATTCGTTGAGGCCCACTTTAATCTCCCCACCTCCACACCCAAGCCTCTATGCCTGAAATGTGGGTCTGTGTGTTGATGTCTCCACAAGTGTGCATGTGTAACTTCATTTCTGCACATGGGCGTAGACCTTTGTCAATGTCTGTGTGTGCGCTCACCCAAACCTAACAAACTCCCATTCGGGGGATGATTACAGAGTGGGATCAGATGTCACATACACACCCTGAGGGCGACGCTCCTGTGGACCATCACACCACCGTGGCGTTTGAAGTGCCTGCTTCACTGTTATTGTCCCCAACATTCGAAGCAGACTCTGAGATTTATGTTACGTTGCTTTTAACATGACCTGACATCACACCCTGAAAGTTTTTTTCCCACAGTTCAGGCCAGAACTTACTCAGACAGCTGTACTGTTTTGATGTTCATTGTGCCCCAATAGGTACAACCCTTGCTTGCTTTCATTGAGGGGCCAAATATCTGGCTTCATTGCAGTGTCTGCTTGCAATATTGTATGCTCCATAATATGATCGGAGGGTGATAATATTGGAGAGATGCTAAACAAGAACAATATGTGTTTGCATTTTTGGCATTCTTTTTAAGAAGATATGGTACAGCAAGTATACACATTCTAAAAAGGTGAAAGCACTTATGATTGAAACGTGCAATAGCTCATGGTTCTTTGGACATCCTTTGTGACTGCTCGGTGCTGTCTAATCCCAGGTGTGCAGGAGGCTGTGGTCATCTGCCTGAACAAGCAGACCAGGGAGGCAGCTGACCAGAGCCTGTGTGTGAGCTCCCGTCGGCCCCCGCAACTCCTGCAGGACTGCAAAACTCAGCCCTGCCCACCCAGGTACAGTACAACACAGACAACACATAATTATCATTCAGACATTGTTTAAAATGGTTTGTGCATGAACATTAAAATAGACTTGATTGATGGATGCAGTTAAACTGAGGTGGACATGTGTTTTTTTGGAAAAAAGGATTTGGCTGCATTCAAGAAGAAAATATTAATTAAAAACAGGACTGAAATCTGGCTCTGCTCTTTATTAGTTTGCCAAGACTGTAACCCAGCAAAATATGCAATATATGGAGCAGGGACATTCATGTACCATTTCCCAGATTATCCCTGGGTTCTACACCTGGAACTGCTTAACTGGAACTGCTTAACTTTCAGACTATCAAAAAACACACATTGCACTAGTTGAATCAATTAATCTCTACTAATCACTGGTTGTGTACAAAAGAGATTCAAATCCTTCTAATCCACTACATTATCCTTCTCGGTTTAAACCACATGTGCCAATTAAATCACCATTTAGGCCACCTGGGTCCAAGTGATACTGAAGCAGAAGGACAGAGATGGATGGTTGCATCATTGAGAGCATGAAATGTAGCCAGTGGGACAGCTTGTTGAACCTGGTCAGAATCAGACATTAAGTAGGGATCAGGTTTCAGTGATGGCTAGGGGTGCACAATATATCGACTCAATATCGTTATCGCGATATCACGTTGCGCGATATTATACCGAAAGTCTCGCGATAATTACGCAATATTTTGTTTGCGTTGCATCCCGCCCGACATGTACCCAAAGAGTATAGAAGCAACAAGAGGCGAAACTCAATAGAACGTTGTGTTACATTCAGTCTAAGATGGCGGAGCTGCAGTTCCATTGAGTTTCTCCTCTTGTTACGTCTATACTCTTTGATGCACCTCTCGAAAAATACACATCACTTGGTAGCGTTGTATTTCCCCCGACTCATTTCCTGGTTCTCCTTCTCCATAAACAACATGAAATCAAGGAGAGGGTTAACTTTTCCTGCTCCACATATCCCACCGTGGTCCGAAAGAACAGAGGAGACACTTTGTTTCTCTCACTAAGACTCTAGAGTCACTACTCGCTCCAAAGAAAATTGCCGTCACTCTCTCACTTCTACCTCGCTCTACCACACACCAGAGCACGTATAAACATCAGCTGCGTGGAGCCTCTGCAGAACCATAAAACGAAGCGAAAGAAAAGAAAGGACCTAAAGAGAGAGTGAAGAGTGGCGCAAAAAGAACACAAAAGTAAGAAAATGAGTGTTGCTCTGGGAGATGACGAAATAACAGAGATTGAAAGGAAACCTGCCTGGCCTACCCCCGGTTGCTTGGCAACAGTAAACAGAAAGTCTTAAAAGTTACTTCAGAGGTATTGTTAAGTCACAAGAACGATGTTTTTTGATTTAAAAGTATTTATTTCTCGATAAAAGTAACACAATATATGAGATTAAATGCCAAACATATCAGATATATACATAAATACGATGTCCTGAAGCGTTTTCCGCCATCTTGAATTATTTTCTTCGACTTGAGCCACTGACATACGTCACGCTGCCTTCACTCTGATTGGCAGTTGCTCGTGGCCAAACGGCCACTCCCATTGAAAATGAATGGTAGCTGTCTCTCGTAGCTAATGTGACTGTAGGGTAATGCCTCCTCCTCGGTAGCTCGGAAATACTTTGGTTTTAAGCCAACAGATGTGCATTGCATTGTTTTTTATACTGTAGTGTATATACAACCAGTACAACATGTCCTGTTCTATAGACATGCTCTTTATTTATTTATTTTATACTGTCCAAGCAGTAAAACATGTCCTGTTCTGTAGACACATGTTGGACCAGTCCAATATGACTGTCAGTTGAAATAAACCTTGTGTTGTAAGAAAACTTGTTTTATTTGTTATAAATCTATTTTGATGCGTTTTCCCATAACTTTGGTAATTTTACATATGTTTACAAATATCGAAATTAATATCGATATCGCAATATTCATTATCGATATTGCAATATCACATTTTTTTTCAATATCGTGCACCCCTAGTGGTGGCTATACCTGCCAGGCTGACGTGAAATAGTCCTTGGAAGATCTGCCCATTACATTATAACATATGTTTGTGTACGAAGTTAACATTTGGCGTAATATGAGGCACAAAGAATTCTCATGAAGTGTCCAAAATGAAAAAGATTTATCCTTTGGGGAGTATGAATGTGCTTCATAACCGCCATAACAATTTGTCCATTAGATTTTGATATTTCTTCCATATAAATTGTGGTGCTAGAAGAAATGTCAGGCAGTCACCAAAAACATATAGGGCCCTATTTTAACGATCTGAAATGCCATCATCAAACGCCAAATGCAAGTAGCTTTGTGGGCGGATCTCGGGCGCTCTTGCTATTATACCGGCGGGATAAATGACTCTTGCGCCTGCTGCAAATCTAAAATGGGTTGGTCTGAAGTAGCTACATTACTCATAGGTGTGGTTTGGCCGTAACATGCAATAAACCAATCGGAGCGTTAGTTCACATTCCCTTTAAAATGGCGGATTGCTATTATCATGCCGGATTTGCTAGGCGCACGCTCTTAATACATCC